>NW_023615694.1:0-40001 GCF_013339695.2 Rhipicephalus sanguineus
TACGGAGGCCGAATGCGTAAGAACAAGGTTAGTTTCTTGTGTCGTGGAAGTCTTTTTTGGTGCCTCTAAAAGGGTTTTGCGCTCGACATCGTTAGCCTTTGCGAAAGCGTCGTCAACTAAACGAGCTGGGTACTTCTGTTTAATTAAAGATTCTCTCAAGGAAGTGCAGTTCTTGTGGTAGTCGGACTCCTCTGTACATATACGTTTGAAGCGAAGTGCCTGACTGTACGGGATGCTGGTTTTCCAGTGTTTTAAGTGACTGCTTTGAAAATGCAGATATTGTTGCCTGTCTGTAGGCTTCTTGAAAAGCGTGGTTGTTAGTCGGCCCTCCCGTAAATTTACAGTGATATCTAGGAAATCTGCGCATTCTTCCGAGAACGAATGTGAGAAAGATATGGAATTGTGAACGTTGTTGAACGCTGCTATAAATGAAAGTAATGCATCTTCCCTGCATCTGCTTATATATATATATATATATATATATATATATATATATATATATATATATATATATATATATAAAAGCGCCAAAGAAAAATAATTCAGAAAAATGCTTTCGAAGCGCGGAATCGAACCAGGGACCTCTTGCTCGCAGGGAGTGGCGCTAACCACTACGCCACGGAACGCAGGTCCTCCACGTAGCTAACGGCGAGCGTTATATAAGCACCCTTTACCGCTGCACGGACTCAGAGACGGCCGGAGCTTATAAGCGTTTCTTCATTGCCAGCTAGATGGCGCTAGGAGCGCAACGGGTGCATTGAAAAGTCGTTGGCGAGCTCGCTCGCTTCTTCTTATATTTGCGCAGGGAGAACCTTAGCCTTCTGCTGTCTGCTCACGCGGTTTTCTCGTGGTGAGCGGAAGAGGGATGTTTCGAGCTTTCACCGTGATGTCCGCGCTCATGTTACGGGGCGTACGAAAGTCACTCGAGCTCAAGAGACGCCGCCAAACGAACCAACAGAAGATGAGCGCGAACTATCAAATGTCACAACTCGACACATGAAGCACGCTAGTTTCCTTCTCTGCTTCGGCCGCCTTTGCAACAGGAGCGCTGTTCAAACTGATAGTATCCGTTGGCGAGCCTCACTTCGTATAGCATTAGATTCTTGCTATCGCATTCATTGCTTCGCCCTTGCGGCGAAACTGTGACTTTTTTGTGTAGTAATATTGCACTCACTATGCCATTATTCGTCTTTCTGCGGATAAGCGAGGTTCCCGCTAGAGATCGGTAAGGTATTATGTGCACTTTGTTGATGTTGCACGCGGCTGATGACGATGAAGAATTATGGTTGAACCCTTCGCAGTGGGTGCGAAGAATTCAACCACACACTCAATGCGCAATTAGCATTGTGTGATGACTGGTCGTTATTTTACTCTTCTGCCAGCGCGATTCCTTGCACGACATGACGCCCGTGTAGGGTATTTCTTGCAAATGAGTTTCGAGCTACAACAGCGTGGCTCTGTGGTAAAATACTCGACTGCCAAGCAGGGGGCCCGGGTTCAAATCCCATTTAATCCTGGGCATTTTATCTCTAATTTAATTTTTCATGTCTCCCAGTTACTTTTTCATGCATGTTGGTTACGTCACCGACGGCGACGCTGACGCCACTCAGTGTAGGAATGGGCGCCTAAAACACGACCTACTGTTTAAAGAATACTTCTGCAATAAGAATACCTTCCGCTTTTCATTTTTCCCTTACGTAATAACAGAATGAAATTCACTTGATCCAACTGCTGCAGTACAGCCAACAGTAGAAACGTTTTTTAGAAAGCATTTAAAATCTCATGTCGGTGCTCCCATGTTCCTAGTGCTAAACTACTTGCGTACGGGTGAATGCATTTACATTCAACTTTTGTTTTTTCTCCTTCATTCTTTTTGGTTCTGTAAGTAATGTATTGCCATGCTTGTATATTGCATGCATCAGTATTCCCCTTGTTCCAGACAATTGCGAGTGACGATATCATTACTTTTGTGTGCTCGTTATTCTTGTGTATGCTTATTTGTATTGGCATTACACTACCTTTCTTGTATAACGTTTGTATTTTTCCCACTCCTGTAATAACCATCACGGAGGTTTGAGAGTATTCTCTCAAAAAATAAAAAATGAAAAACATTATGTACATGTCAAAGTTTTCAAATGTTTCAGCAATCTGCCGTGACTGGTGCCGTAGTGCTGCGTATTCAACACGTGTTTCTAGCAGAACAAGTCAGAAACACTACGAAACATAATCATTGCTCTACCAGATTAGAAGCCTGTTGAAAATCTCCTGCAGGCCCAAGATGCTACAGACTAAACATTTTACAACAATAATGTTTTAAACGCTTAATTACTTTTGACAATATAATGCTCTTACAAGATTTATGGTCACTCACGAAATAAACATTACAAAAAGGTATGGGTACGGGCTAGTTGGTATTCCATTTTAAATTGTGATCTCAGCGCAAAGTAAGGCACGAGACAGAGAGTCTTCGTTGCTCTCTGTCTCGTGTCTTATTTTGCGCTGTGATCACAACTTAAAACATTACAAAATACGCAAGCTCGCAGAAATACCGCAGCCATTACAAAATACGAAGATCGCTAGCTCACTCTTTCATTCATTTTCAGGTACTTCATTTGCTTTGTTAAAAGAATACTCACTTCCTTGCCATCATGTAAAGTTACGACTACTGTCTTTCTGTTTCAATACAACACCTCGTTAATTTTCTGCATTGTAACGATGTGTATACGTGCAAGAAAATTATTATTCTGTCATGTTTCAATCATTACTAGAGGCCGGATTTTTAGGCACTAAAAAGCTCTGTTAGGCGCCAAAATAGGCAGGCAAAACAACAGTTTAGGCTTCCGAAATAGTAAATATAGGCAGAACAAATTTTCACATAAATGCAAATAATTTGAAACGAAGACGTGCGCGAGCTCTATCTACGAAAGGAAAACAAAAATGTGATTGCTTAGGATGGCAAAAAGGGGTTAAACAGTTGAACATGGCCGTGCAATGTGCTTTGTCCCGCACGGTTCGCAGAACACGTCTCTCCCGTGTTCTGCACGGTGAGTCAAGATTCAGCTGTCGAACCAACACACTCCTGGGTGTCTTCTCGGCATGACTGAGAGGGGCAGAGCACGAGCAGATAGCCAGATCGCTAAAACACCATAAGGGAGGGATTCCTCCTATTGTCTGGGTCGAATCGCGTAGAGCCAATTTCTCCACTCTCAGTGAATCACTGGCTCAGCCAAGGCGGAAAGGGGGTTCATAACCCCCACCACCCCCCCGAAACTTTTCAGTTTTGCATGCGTATCTTTGCACGCATCCATACAAGCGCATGAACTTTGCTTATAGTAGCGCTGTACGTACGAGAAGTAGACATGACACACAAAAAAGACAGATGTAGGCGCTACGCGCACTCACAAAAATACATAAAGTATGGTTGAAACCCGCCCCCCCCCTCCCTCCCGAAAACAAAATGTCTGGCTACGCTGATGCAGCCAACACATTAAAAGTTAACTTACAAAAACAAAAGCCACGTGCACATCACATTTTCATTCCTTTTTTTTTGCTCTTCCCTCTCCTTTCTGCTGACGGCTCTCCACGGTACCGCATTCGCGAACCGCGCGCGCCATGTCTCTGCGGCGGCTGCTGCAGTTGTTTCCGGGAGTTGGTTGAACTACAGAACTAGGTTGAACCCGATAGTTCCGAGCAGTCAGTGTTGCGTGGTAGCATGAATAACGGTCTCAAACTGCTCCCGGGAGCGGAACTTGAGGCTGGATACTGGTAATACAAGCGCCAATTTTGAAAATAGGCATTTATACGCATTTGTGAGCATTTAGGCACAAACGCCAAAATTAGGCATTTATAGGCACTATAAAAACACTGTAAAAGCCTTTCTTAACCTCTAATTCATGCTCATATCTGAAAGTGGCACGACAGAAGCGCAATGAACAAAATAAGCATTTGCGTAAAATCCGGCCTCTAATCATTACCATTAGAGGGTGCCCGAGTTGGTTCACCATCGGTAGCAAAGGGAAAGAGGAATGCTGCAATTATGAAACACATAGCTTTATGGGGATACAATAGGTACGAGGTGCTTCGAGGGCTGTGGAAGGGTGTCATGGTCCCGGGGCTTACATTTGGGAACTCAGTAGTGTGCATGAAGTCAGAGGTACAATCAGGAATGGATGTAAATCAAAGGACGGTGGGCCGCCTCGCGTTGGGCGCTCACGGGAAGACGACAAATGAGGCTGTAAAGGGTGATATGGGATGGACAGGCTTTGAAGTGAGGGAAGCTCAGAGCAAAATGAGATTCGAAGAGAGGCTGAGGAAAATGAAGAACAGTAGATGGGCAGAGAAGGTTTTCAGGTATTTGTATAGAAAAAGCGTTGACACGCAGTGGAGAAAAAGAACTAGGAGGCTCACCAGTAAATATACGGCTGGCAGTGCGGGCGATATGGCAACAAGGAGCATTAAGCGGAAGGTCAGAGAGGCGGAGAGGACTTATTGGATGGCAGCGATGGAAAAGAAGCCGGCTCTGAGTAACTACCGAAAGGGAAAAACCGAAATAAGGAGGGAACGGCTTTATGATAATTCAAGGGGAAGCGCTTTACTGTTTGAAGCAAGGTCGGGCTGCCTTAGAACGCGTAGTTATAAAGCGAGATTCAGTAACGAAGAAGAACAATGTACATGCTGCGGTGGAACTAAGGAAACGATGGAACATGTACTGATTGAATTTGGCGATATTCACCCAGGTATACGTGTGTGCACTAGTCTACATGAAGCCTTGGGTTTTAGGGACAACAATGGAAAGCTGAACACATCCGCGATAGAAATAAGTAAGAGACAGTTAGAGTATTGGTGGCAGAAAAATAGAAATAAAGTACAAAAATAAATAATTGGGGGAGAAAAATGTCATTCTGCCTTAAGAGGCAGAGAGATGGACCGTGAATTTATATTTTTTGGTATAATAACATAGATTTAATCAATGTAGATAAGGCATTAGGACAACATGAAACAACGAAGTTTTTTTTTCTTTCTTTTTTTTTCTTCGAGCCTGGTGGCAGACATGTCACCGTCCCGTTATAAAGGGGACGCTCATAGCATCCATCCATCTATCCATTGTGGAGCCGAGGATATTAGCCTGAGTAGGTACGGATTCGCAATTTACAAACAGTGGTTTGCTCATTATTGTAAGTTTCCTTCTTTGCACAGCCAACAAAATCTGCAGGAATGGGCAGCCTGCCACGTGATATAAAGCCCAATTAATTGTCGGCAGCGAAAAGCGTTCCATTGCGATATTTTAGTAATGGCACAGCGATAAATGACTGATTATTATCATACCTTCTAGGAGTGGCCTTGAAGAAATGACTCTCTCAAACCTAAGCAAAGGCAGTTACGAAGATACTAGATGCGATCCCGGTTTCTACGCGAGGAACAACGAGGACCAGCGTCATTTGAACCTCAAGGCGTTGGACATGGTAGAGAAGGACTTAGAACACAGGTACGACAGAACCTTGCATTTCTTGGACCTCGGCTGCGGTACGGGAGACTTCACGTGTCAGTGCCTCCTACCAAGATGCCCACCTTGCGCAAGCATCGTCGCTGTCGACTGCTCGGAGGAGATGCTCTCGTACGCTCGCCAAACGTTCTCTCATCCTCGCATCCAGTACGACCGTCTGGACATTAGTGGCAATGTCGCCGACTTTGCGGCCAAGTACGGCACCTTCGATCGTATCTACTCCTTCTTCTGTCTTAACTGGGTTCGAGACCAGCACCAAGCAATGAAAAACGTGTCCAGCCTTCTGTCGTCTGGCGGAGAGTGTGTTCTCGTCTTCCCAGCCTGGTCCCGGTCGCGGGTGCCTTGGACGAAGCTCGCGCGTCTCGATCGTTGGCGCAGGCATAAGGAAGTGAGTTTCCACCTATTTACTGAACCTCTTATAGCATACTATCGAATTTCCTTGTCACCTTTAATTAAAGGCAGTATTTTATCCCATCGCACCGATTATCATGGCGTCACACAGTTGCCGCGCTGATTTGCTTTTATGTAAACGCCCAGATATGAAAATGCATTGGTCATGTTCAATGTGAGAGGCATTCAACGAGCTTCGAAGCGTCGCGAACTTGCGAACTTTGTCATTTGTGCGAAATTAAAAAAAAAAAACTTGCTGAGTGTTGTACACTACCTAATAACTTAAGCGCACATCGAAACACTAGTGTTTGCTTATGCTTTATGCCTGTGTCCAAAGTGTAAA
The DNA here is from genome assembly GCF_013339695.2 of Rhipicephalus sanguineus. Classification (NCBI taxonomy): domain Eukaryota; kingdom Metazoa; phylum Arthropoda; class Arachnida; order Ixodida; family Ixodidae; genus Rhipicephalus; species Rhipicephalus sanguineus. The sequence continues at coordinate 6,237 of NW_023615694.1, forward strand.
TCGTCATAAATAATTTTTCTACGTATTAGCTTTAGTTTTTTGGTTATGAAATAATAATGAAGAAAAAATTAATAATTAGTACACAAACGCCAGATGAGGACACCACTAATAAATCATTCAAAACGTATGTCTTCTTATTGGTTTCATACTTTAGGATCAGGGAAGAATTTTATACAGTTTATTACATCTATATATTAAGGTTGCTTTCTGTGCTTTTTACTTCTTTATATTCTTACGAGTGAGGAATGTTTAATGTTGTGTCGACAATACGCGTTAATCGGCAACTGTACATGCTTAACACTGGTTGTTTCAGCAGCTGTGGCCGAACAGACCAGCTTCTCCAAGCAACATAAATAAGGAGTGATTCTGACAAATGTTACCTAGCGCTGGCCACAGTACCAAATAAGTTATTTTGAACGAAACAATTAAAAAACGCCAGGCCTGCGCGGAAAGCGCAGCACAGTCACAGCGAAAGCTCGAAGAGCGGTATTTCTCGAGCCCGTTATAAACTCTCCTGTGGCTACTAATACAACTACACTAGCAACGTACCCACTACGCCACAAATGTTCATTTTTGTGAAGTTGGAAGCACCCACCACGACATTACTCGTCATTCTGCGAAGAAGCGAGGTACCATCTGTAAATCATTATGTGCAGTTTCTTGACGCGACGGTTGATGACGATGAAGAATTATGACTGAGCCTTTTGTAATGGGTTGGAAGCTTTAAATGGCCCACTAGTTATGTAATTCGCATTGTGTGACGCCCGGTCGTTATTTCGTTCTCCCACCACGCTTTATAACATAAGCTTACGTGAGAAAGGGATAGAGAGGGGGAATTAGCTTTATTGAGACCCTGAGGAAATGGATCATGGGAGCCTTATGGGCTTCCTTGGCAACCAATAGAAGTGCACTTGCGAGGAAGCCACTACGCTATAAATCATGACGGCTGGCGGTTTGGGCTAGTTGGTATGTCATGAAGTATTGTATAGCGCGAACGGGGTACTTGGACAGACAGAAAAAACGACGACGAGCGCCCGTCCTCGTTCGCGCTATACAATACGTCATGGCTATAAATCATGATTTTTGTGAAGGAAGGAAGCAGCCACTACGCAATTTTTCGTCATTCTGCGCAGAACCGTGATACCTACTGAACACCTGTAAGGCATTATGTGCACTTTTTTTATTCTGTGGCTAATGACGATGAAGAATGATGGCAGAGCCCTTTGTAATGGGTTGGAAGCATTCAACAACTCACTCATTGTGCTATTCGCATTGTGTGACGCCTGGTTGCAGAATTCGCATTGTGTGACATTTGGTTAATATTTTACTCTTCTACCACGCTACATTACATATGTTAATGTGGTTCCTTCTCGACATGAAGACTGTATAGGGTCTTTTTGCAAAGCAGTTTCAAGCACCGGCATGGCTCTGAGGTAGGATAGTGCGCTCTCACGCAGAAGGCCCAGGTTCGAACCTCGCCCTATTCTGGACATTTTTTTCTTATTTCGTTTCTTTTGTCTTATTTCGAGCGATAGTGGTTACGGACACCTGCGGCGGACAACTACGGCGCCAAAAACGGCCCTTGTTGTGATCTCATAACAGCTTTCGCTGCAATAAGTAATTGTGTGGCACTGGTTAGCGCGCATGTTGTTGAACCGCATTCGAGATGTTTTGATTTTTCGCGCAAAGGCAAGCTCTGTTTCAATTAACCACAAACACCACAAAATTTAATATTACAAAGCTACACACTTTAATATTACCGCACTGCAATTCCAATCCTGCCATCAAACTGAATGACGCCGTCAGCGTTAGCAGCGAACCTGCGATAATTTTCAAAACAATGAGTGTTTCTTACTGAGATGAGGCGGAAATAAACTGGCCATGTTTTAAAGGCTACCATGTCAAGGAACATTCATAACACACTAATATACGATGAATCCAAAGGCGTGTAGTGTTATGTGGTCAGTGACCGCATTAGCCCAAGTATAGACCATAGGTCGGCAAAATAAATGGAGCTTACCCAGACTCACTCAAGAAATACATCTTTCGCTTAGGGCTCACTCAGACTAAGACTCACCCAAATTTTTCCAAACAAGACTCACTCAAATTCAGAGTAACTGCTCGATATGAGTCTCAGTGAGTCTGAGTGAATCGACTCACGAGTGAGTTTGCCTGTGCCTATGCTATATACTCCGTGAAGTTGTTGAGCGACGCAAAACAGAGAACAGGAAGAAACCTTCTGGACAGGATAGGCGCTCTTCCTGTTCTGGGTTTTGTGTCGCTCAGCGATTTCACAATGATGCAATAATTGGTCCAGCAGTCAACGCTTCTATATATACTCTGCTATTTCCAGTAAAGAAACCAGTTGATAGACAGGGAACTGTCCTGTGTCTTCTGTTGTCTGTTTGTTCGCACTGTTTCATGAAGAATGTTCAGTTTTGCTTGCGCGGAAGAGGGTATGCGGGTCCTGTATGTTTGATGTAGGCGCTCCTTCTTTCGCTTCATTATTGCACTCTCTCTTGGACCTCTAAATGTATCCTGTGCGTTTATCCTCCAGACAGTGTCATAACAAGGCATGACAAGGCCAGAGGCAGGATGGCATGTTTTTTTTATTCTATGCTGCAGAAGCTTGCTTTGCGCAAGCTGACGCATGGTTTGGGGCGTGTTATTCACCTAATCGTAATTGCAGCTTCGCGAACAGCGTCTCAAAACGAACTCACTCGGACTAAGACTCATCTAAATTTTCCTCAACCGGACTCACTCATACTAAGACGCGAGGCTCGATCTGAGTCTGAGTTCACTCGTGAGGGAGTTTGCCGACTTATTATATAGGCACGAGTACACAAAGTTTTTCCTCTCATCCCTTGCTATAGCGGTACTACTATTTTACTACACATTAAAAAATAGAAAATTACTGAAGTTTACACCGAACTAGCCACAGGTACCCCGAAGAAGTGACATGTAACAAACCCACCAAAACACATAAAAATAAAAATAATGCCACCTTAGGTATTCACGCGCAAATATCAGTATGATAAAACCGTAATTGAAGAATGTGTTGTCACTTACAGATGCGCACTTTTTTTCAGAACTTTCTCCAATTTCGTCGCCTAATTAACGGTTACTTAATCTGAATAAGCGCGCTCACCAATTATTGAGCCACGATGCACTTTGAGTCATTCAAACATTCGGCGCATTTGGGCCGCAGATAATCTGCTAACGACCGGTTACGTAACTCTCATCTATTCTTTCGATGTATATTCAATTTTCTTTACAGCCGGGCCAACGTTCACCCTTGAAAAACTACGCTGGTGACTCGTAATGACTTCTTCTTTGTGCTTACAGTACATTTTACACATTTATCCCCACAAATATGCGCTTTCTTAACTCACAATAACGTTCCGAACTTTCTCCGGACAACTTCAAGCTGGTACGACACTCACGAAGAGTGATCAAACTAAGCCCTTGCATTCCCCTTACGTGCACAGTAAACGAGAATGTGTACAATATAGGCTCCCTTAGAGAGAAACGGAAATAAGTTCTTTAAAAGATCATTTTAATTTTTGCCCGTTTAAAGGTCTTCACCTTCATCTGCCGCATAATTATGAATAGGTGTCGTCAGTGGGAAGATCTTTTTAGATGCGAAGCGCCTCATGCTCTCGGGCTGTCGGCGTCTCTTGTCGTCGTAGCCCGTCACGGTGTCGGCCGTCACGGTAAAGCAAGTGGCAAATAAGACGGCGCGTTGGCTTAAGAAAAGCTCTGTTTCTGCGGTGGGCACTGTCTGCGACGCTTTCTGTAGCAACGAGAGGACGCTGTCCTTTCATTGCTATTGACGTGTCTCTATGGGACACGTCGGTGTTCGCACCTTACCAGGTATCACGTCAGTGAAGCTGTCTTGTATACTATAGTATAGCAAGGGGTGGGAAAGGGAAGTGTGGGTGAGGAGGAGGGAAAAGAGGAGGGTAACGCCACCAGCTCCGCCGCTTCCTTCGTCTACGCACTACTAGTGCATAGCTGCCCATTTTTTTTCTTGGTTAGGGTGTTTCTTGAGTGGTAAAGAGATGACCATTCCGTGATTTGTAACACGATGCTACCAAGCAGAATCATACGAATTTCTAATAAAGAACCCTTCCTACGGTTCAGAAAGCAAAGTACTGCTCTTCCAACGCTGTGTTGTGCTTTAAAAAATATGTAGGCTTTTTTTTATTTTTCGTAAACTTTCATCCGCCTTAAGAGCCTCGGCAGAACTGAATCTTCACTGCATGCAGTTGTTCCAATAGTATGCACAAAATCAATAAAATAAATGGCAGATATGCGCTGATTTTAGCTTAGAAAGGAAGTTAAGAGCTGGTTGGCAATCGGATATTTAACTGTGACAACGGAAGCAGGAGCTTCCACTTTGTAACGTAAGATCACTTGTGCATACTGTTTAACATCTTAACCGTACGCAAAAGACGAGGAAAGAGGGAGGTACGACAACATGGGCGGCAAACTTTCAACTCGTTTATTCATGGAAAGACGTAGCAATATATAAGGACTTGTGACATGCGCAGAAACCGTTACATTCACCCATCAGCTTAGTGGGGCAGACACTTATAAAAAAGATGGTTGATCCCTTTGTCATAGGAATCGGTATATCACGAAAGTTAAACGTATCGCCACAGAAGTAGTTGATTGCTTTAGTGCATTGTTGTTTGGCAGATGTAGCACCGCCTGATGTGGGCGCACTCACGTTGACGCCTAGTGGCACATATCCGTACCGACGACTAACGCCCACGATCATGATTTAAAGCTTGCGTTAGCTGAAGTTCTTAGCACATACGTGGACACCGCATATGGTGAATCCCGCGCAAATATGGCATCAACAAGCACATAATAAACAATGATACTCGGTATGCACTCTCCCAAAGCGTCGTGAAACGCGAAGAGAAACGCTACGCGCGTTGTGTCTGTCCTCTAGCCTGGCAGTTACAGGGCGAGCGGGGAACGCGGTGCGAACGCCAGGCGGGCGTCGGAGAGCTATTTCTCGATATGGATGGACGCTATGAGCGACGCTTGGGCTGAAGCCACCACCTCGCGGTGTGTTAAACGAAATTGCACTTATATAGGCACCGTACAGTCGAGTTTTCCAGTGCGACTGCAGCGCCAGAACGCAAAACCTAGCGGACAAAAAACGCAATAATGAGACGGGGTTGCTCAAAATGGAACGCGATGTGCGCGTCTCCCTCTCTGAATGAGTGGGCGGACTGCGGCCGGGATACATGGGGGACGCGTTCGCGCGTCTGTTTTCTGCGTGCCCCTAACGGCCAATGCCAGCGAACTCGGGCCCGGCCAGTGCGAGCAACGCAGCTCCCTCTGGTCAGTGTACGGTGCCTATTGGAAACGCGCCGAAAGGGACAGTCGCTGCAACGGCGCGTTTTTTAGGGGCGAAGCTCCTTAAGGCGGCACCCGTTCGTCCCTCGTCGTGGTCGTAGTAGTGAGTAACAAGTCTTACGCTTTGACCTCCAAGGTGGTGCCGGTGGGAGATTTCTCCTGTGCGTTGTTGAACAATAAAAAGTTCGCAGCGTGCGCGTTAACTAAAAGCCGAATTCTTCTGTCTCTCATTCCCCATTAGCAGCCATTGGCATGTTCCAGTAGGAAACGTTAGTAGAAGTAGAAGTGTAAGTGTTAGCTAAAAGCCGACTTCTTCTGTCTCTCATTGCCATTAGCAGCCATTGTTTACCTCCAAGGTAGTGCCTGGTGAGATTTCTCCTGTGCGTGATTAAACAATAAAAATTTTGTTCAAAACGCCGTTGATTGATGAAATAAACCAACGAAAGACGCCAGATGTTTTGTAAAAGCAGAACGAAAGAACGCCAGATGTTTTTCTTAAAGTGTAGTAGTTGTATTTAGCCACCTCGCCCGATCGTCAACGGGCGAGGTGGACCGGCAACGGCGCGAGGACCCTGCCGTACGAGAGTTAAATCACACTAAAAGACATACTTTGCGGGCGATACACTCTAGTGAGCTTTCAACTTTTCGTCTTAATGTACATGACAAAGAAATTATTTCTACGAAAAACGCAAGGCACACCTTGAGCAATATGTTTGGTTTTGGGACGCTAAATGGAACCATGAGGCGATGCGAAGCCGGAGCACTTGCACGATCGCGTTCCGTTGGCTTTCGTTGGGCATGCTACCGACCTCGCGTCGTGGAACGCGCGTCCTGTCTTCCCTCTAGCCTTGCCTTTAATTCGCACAGGGCGAGCGGGGAATGCGGTCGCTCTTGGCGCTCTTTCGCTCGGGAGCGGACTTCTTCCTTGCATTTCACCGATCACAAGTGATAATGAAGGGACCACGTAAACCAACAGTACAATAAATGTTTGATGTTTAATATATACACGATGTTTCACACTCTTTATATTATGTACTGGGCGCATTTGACGGAAGAGTTTCACGGTTTACAGATGATTCCCTCCGTAGCTTCGCCCCACTCATCATCATTCACCCCGTGGATATGCTGTGATTTTTTTTTTCTTTTTCGAGCCTGGTGACACACATGTCATAAAGGGGACGCTCATAGCATCCATCCATCCATCCATGCAAGAGCACTGTGAGAGGAAAGTGTGAAAGATAAAAGGCCCGTTCACGTAGCCTCCGTTATGTGTTTGGCGGTAGCTCAGTGGGCGAAACGCCAGCCGTCGTGGCGGACCGGAGGTCATGGGTTCAACGGAACTTTTTCTTATAATGTTTTTTTTTCTTTGCCATTTGAAAACTTTGGTGGACACCGGCATAAAACACTTTTGTGTTAGAAAAACATATTTTATATTGAAATAATCTAATGAATGTATCGCCTACACAGTCGCCACTTTTCTGTAATATATTAGGCTTCTAACAGCTCTCCGGCTTTCTGATCTTGGCTTCTGCCCAGAATCTTTATCTCATGAAACTGCGGCTCACAGGAGCAGTCATTACAGTGCGCAGGTAGATGCGCCAAATCGTATGTCATTAACTTTTGTTCGTGTTCTCTGCCCTATAAAGGTCTTGAAAAATATCTTGAATGACATCACCGGTAGTTAAAGTTCCATCACAGGTAATGAAAGTTCAAAACTTGGCAAAGGACCCCACCGCTCCTGGTAGACAACAAATCGTGCGGTCCTGCAGGAACACCGGACTTCCTGTTCCAGTCATTTTACCCTTTGAAATTAAGGCGTGCCGCAACATTACAGTGTTGCAGCCAGTGTCTCTTAAGACGGACGCCGGTTGCGATTCGAGGAATCCTCTTGCCACTGGCACGTTTCGCTTTCACTATCCGCCTCGTGCATCGGTACGGTGGCGCCACCGCTCGGCTCAGGCGGTTGTACCCTCTCACAAACCCCCATAGGATCCCATGCATTTTCAATGAAGTTTGCGATACCGTTGCGCAAAAACGAACTAGCGCCATCTCTCGACAATACGCCACACCGACGACGCAACACGTCCTCTTTCTTCCACCGACTGGCCATGCTCCAAGCTAACTCCTCTCTCCACTTTCTTTTATTTCTTTCGGTGGCCGTGAGAGCGCGCGCTGTGCACTGTGCAGTAGCGCTAGCCACCCTAGTAGCGCACCCGATAAGACCGGCTGGGCTCGTCGCTTTCGTCGCGCCTTCCTTGAACGTTGGAACGTTATTATTGTGTTAAGGCGGTGGCCACACGTCGGACGATGAGCCTTGATTTCATTCAGCTGCCATCTCATCAACAGCAATGTTTCAGGCGCCTCAGCTGTGTACTTTTGTCCGTTGGTTGCTGGACAAGATGGCCTCCTGCAAGACCGCGTTTTTCCAAGTCAGCTGTGTGTGTAGTTCTCGGCGTCGTAGCAGTTTGATGACGCGAGGACGTCAACTGGTGCTACATCGTGGGAACCGCTGAAGTGACTGCAAGCTTGACGACATTGTGCCAGAATATTCTAGCGTACCTTACGCGCACGATTGTGCTACACTTAAAATACCGCGCTTGGCCTCGCGCGTCAACCTGGTACGCCTGTGTGCAACAAGTGTGGTGTTATCTTTGTTGCGTCGGTTAATATTGAATTGCAATTGGAATACCGTTTTTGCAAAGGTAAGTGAAGCTGTAAGTAGTTGCCCTTCTATATGCTCGCTACTCCACCAACACTACTTCCAGAATCGCATTTTATGTTGAGCTGCACGTACCAAAGGAGAATCTAGCAAACGAGATACATTACACGCGTGCGCATTTCCTGTATAAATTTGAGTAATGCCACGCGTGCGCATTTCCTATTTAAGTCTGAGTAATGCCACGCTCAATCTAAAGCGCATGTGTTAGAGAATTGTGGCTTCAATGGTGAAAGTGATTAGATATTCCGAAATATGTGATTGCAATGCAGTTAGAACTTTCTCATATGTTAACACGGTCTGTGAACAAAAAAAACGCTGTGTGAATGTTTTTTGGGCATTTGCTAAAGTACTTTCACGCATTTTATGCAGCTGTGTGACGGCTGTTAAAACGTTGAGCAAGTTAGATTTTGGTTTTCTTGGCCTAGTTGACTGCTACGAGTGTTGGGCGAAGATAAAAACGCGTGCCTTATGTGCGTTTCTTAAGCAGGCATACAGCCGTAATAGCCATTCTTGTTGTACTGTTTGGGGTGTTCAATAAAACAAGAATGCTGTTTTGTACTGCAACAGTTTTTATTTCATCTGTGTTAACAGATCACGCAAACTTGGACACATGCACGCAAGAAACGTACGCAGTGAATCGCGCGCCCGCATAAAAAGCGGGCCTGTCATTTTGAAACAAATAATATAAAACAATCGACGTAACAGACGGCATGGTTGTCTAGTGGAGCAGCGTCGGCAGTACAAATATCAAACCAGAATGAAACATGAATAGAAAAACGGAGAGTAACAGGCGCTTTACCCACGGCTTCCATGAGCCGCGCGTATCCACCTTTCGCCACCGTTCGCAGTTGGTGGCGCCACCAGTACAACTGAAAGCAGCAGCGCACGAGGCGGATTGCGCCTTGGGCTCATTAGAGTCGTGCTTACTATTGATATTTCGGAGCGCCATGATTTGAACACTTAACCGATGGCGTTGTTGTTGTCGGAGCCGTCTACAGGCCTCCAAATAGCGATACAATGTATCTAGACCCGTTATTTGAACACATGCTTAGGCATGCTTCCTGTGGTAGGATTATTATGGCCGGAGATTTTAACCTCCCCGACTTAAACGGGAGCCGTCTTAACCCTGAAACAACCATTACCGACCAGATGACAGATTTCATGTTTACTTTCAACCTTACTCACATTGTTGATGCGCCGACTCGTGTTCATAACCACAGTAGCTCATTATTAGACCTAATTTTCGTTAGTGACCACTTTCTAAGCAGCAACACCACAATAGAAGGCCTTCACGGTCTGTCAGATCATGATTTAATATTGTGTAAACTGCCCTTAGCTGGCCTTGCTCGTCCACATAGTGCTGAAAAACGCATCCTTGTTTTCAGCAGAGCTAACGATGACTCTATCATGACTTATCTTGTTCACGAATACGATGATTTCGCCAATGTATGTCTTGATAAACAGTCAAACATTGATAGGATCTGGTCGCACTTCAAAGAAATCATCCATTATTGCATCAGCAATTTCGTCCCCACGGTCAAGAAAACTACGAACAAACAAAATCCCTGGATAACACGATAGATAATTCATATAAAACGAAAGAATAAGAGACTTAGAAAGCACAGTAAAAATTGTATTATTCGTAACTACCGATCTCGTCTCGATTTTTTAAACACCCAGCTTAAGCATGCAACAAGATGTGCAAAACAACAGTTTTGAAGTACTACCATGCATACCTTTAATAAATCCTCGCCAAGCAAATTTTGGCGGTACCTGAAGACGAAGCAAAAATCAAGTGCCCCAATGGTAGCTGCAGACGGGAAAGCTAAAGTAGACTCTTTTAATAAATACTTTCACTCTGTCTTCACTGTTGACAGCAACGAAAACAACCATGTTAGCCAGACTTTCATGCCATCATTTGAACACGAGAAACTGACCAGTAGCCCTATAATTTCTAAGAAGGGAGTGCTATCTTTGCTTCTGAACCTTGACGGAAACAAAAGCAGTGGTCCGGACAACATTACTAATGATTTTTTGAAACGTTACGCTGTACCTTGTAGCAAATATCTTTGTCTCATACATCAGAAATCAGTTGAAGAATGTCGAATCCCCTCAGATTGGAAAATTGCTAAGATAATTCCTGTTCACAAGTCCGGTGATAAATAATGCCCAAACAACTACCGGCCTACACCTCTAACAATGTACAAGCGGTAAAATTCTCGAGCATATTATCCTGAAATTTCTAACTCCATATGTTGAAGACAACGATCTACTCCACCCTTGCCAGCACGGCTTTAGAAACGGACTATCCACTGTTACGCAGCTTGTCCAATTTTTCTTGCACAGGGTATCAACAATCAGTCCCAATTTGACATAATTTTTCTTGATTTCTCTAAAGCGTTCGACCGTGTATCACACCGGAAACTGGTCTACAAACTTTAGCATCTAATTGGTAATGGACGTGTCACGAAATGGATCGCCCATTTTTTATAGCTGACAGCTACCAATATGTGCAACTTCACGGACACGCCTCTGATGTTATTCCCGTACTATCCGGGGTTCCGCAGGGCTCCGTGCTGGCACCACTTCTATTTTTACTCTTTATTAATGATATAGCCAACCAGTGTGAAGTCAAAATGAGATTATTTGTAGATGACTGCGTGCTCTACCACGAAGTCAAACAGATTTCTGATCAAATTAAACTTAACGGTGCCTCAAACACTGTATTCCAGTGGTGTCATGATTGGAACATGACCATTAACAAAGAAAAAAACGTTTCCATGTCACTTACTAAGAAAAAAATTCCGCTCAAATTCACCTATGGTTCCGATAGCACGGCACTGCATTCTGTTAACGATACCGTTATCTGGGTATTTACATCACATCCGATTTGAACTGGACAACGCACGTCCAGCATGTAGCAAAAAAAGCCATGAAGAAGCTCTTCGTTCTTAAACGTGCCTTGAAAGACCCCCCCCCCCCCCCGAGATAGAACTTCTGTCTTTCCCTCTTTCCCTTACACGTCCGCTATTGTAATATGCGAACATTGTATGGCCCCCGTACACGTCTACCTTCATCTCAACACTGGAAAGGCTGCAGCGCAAAGCAGCACGATTTATCTACAACCGGCACCGGCGTGCAGATTCACCTACTGAATTGTTGCGACGTTCAGGGCTCGCTGATCCAGCAGATCGAAACTCCATCGTCTAAAGTTTGTCTACTTACTTTTGCAGAACTCATTTAGGGTCAAAGCATCAGACCACATCAATATAAGCATTCTAAGATCACTCGAAACAAACACCCACTACCTCTTGAAGAATTTCTTGCAACAACACTTTCTTTTATTCCTTTTTTCCGTTATCCGTGCGTGGGTAGAATGCTGTAGACGCCTCAACGGTTTTCCAAACGGCAGTACAAAAATTTCTAGAACTATCCGAGCTGTCCATTGCAACACCGATCTAGATGCTTGACATTTTCAGATTGATTCCTAAATAGTTTCCTGCTTGTTTTTTTGCTTTCCCTATACCTGTAACGTACGATGAATCCAAGGATGCTGTAACCTCAGTGAATATATTGTAACCTATGTATATTTCTTTGTTTAGCATGTATGACATCAGCTACTTCTCTGTCAAGACATCTATGTATGAATTGTACAGACTTATGCGATTCCGTCTTCATCTACATTTTCACTATAACATTATGTGTGTTTGCTGTTTTACTCTAAATGTACCCACTCCTGTAAAAACCTCATTTGGGGTTGGCAGTATAATGAAATAAATAAATAAAATAAAATAAATATTTCTCGTCGCTTGGTCGTGTTACATTTCCATTATCGTCCTTCGAATTTCCTGCTTGTTATGGGCCTAGCATACATAGCGCATGTCCATTTTCTTGTTTCGGGGGATCTGCTCCTTGTCCACTTCTGCGGAACCATCCGTGTCCTGTAGGATTTTCTTCCGCCGTTCGGGACCAGCACTATGCAGCGTGACGGCCAGCCTTGTCGCACAGTAAGCACTGGTCAGTGGACCTAGACGTCTTCTTGGAAAATTCTGTCAACCCGGAAGGTTCCGCGGCGACCTGCCTGGGGGCCTTCTACTTGCCGAGAGTGGTGAAGTTTTGTGCATCTGTAAAGCAATCTGCATTGTTCGCCAACGAGTCAAGAGTCCTGCAGTTTCTTTCTTTGAGGAATATTCGCACTGACGCACAGCAGCTTGCCACGAACTGCTGAGCAATCATGGCATCTCGAAGAGAGTCGAAAGTCGCGTATTGCAGGCCGGCTTCGTTGTCTTCAGGCCTTGCGGTACGAAACTTCTCTCGGTATCCCTCATCGGTGTACCGGAAGCGCTGTAGTAGGGTAGCCTATAGTTGGCCGTATTCCGTGGCTGCATTGGAGTCGAGTCACCCTATGACCATCAAGGCCTCTCCTGTCAGACACAGGCTGAGGGAGAGCGCCCATGTCGAGCGGGGCCATTTTTTGCTTGTCGCAACTCACTCGAGGCGCTTCGAGTACGCGTCTACATCATCCCGTTTCTCGTTAAACGGCGGAATCAATTTGTGGGGTTTAACACGTCGGGAGACGCCTTACTAAGTGACTGTCCCGCAATGGCATCAGTCGACGCGCCTTGTGTACTGCCAGTCTTTTCCTGGAGCTCGATCTTGAGCTTGAGCACGCGTTCTTCGTCCTCCAACCTCCGGCGGTCTTGCTCTGCCTGCTCTTCCACGTCCTCGCGATTTGGCGCAGGCTTTTCCCGTTCTCTCGCGATTTCCGCGTCAGCCCAGCGCTTGAGCTCCGTTCCCGTCACTCCAAGGTCCATGTCTATGGCGTAAAGCGTCTCAAACTCTATCATTCCCTCTTGTGTGCTTGAGGATCCCGGCAGGCTCGCCGAAATTGTGATGATGATGTGGGCTCAGGCCTCTTGCACGCAAGGAAGGTCTCACGGAGACATAGAGGCTTTAATGTGGATGCGGGAAGGAAATGACGGGCACGTTTTACAAGCACAAACACATAACACATTCCAGTCTAACATCTAGTCGGTGGGGTCTGTCGGCGCAGCGACGGCACACACACACTTACGGCATGTCGGCCCGCACAACGACGCTGTCACCTGAAGACCCAGGCGTACGTTGGGACGGAGGCCCGGCGCTAGGGTGGTCTGGAACGTCGCCCAACACAGTTGCCGCCCAGGACACGGCTCGGCTGCACCGGGAAACGCCAACTCCGGTTGCACACAGGACCCAGGGCCCGAGTCTTGGTAGCCGCACACTTGATTGTGAACGCCGGTCCCGCCCAGGCAGCTCAGGCTAGAGTTATGGCCGACTGTTGTTTTGTTCCTCATACATTTGGCATAACCCACTTCGGGGGATAGGCCATGAATCGGAGGGTGCCTTGCTTAAAGACTTAATTCACTTGGTGAAGGAAAGGGTACAAAAATGCAGAGTAGAGTAGATCCTTGAAACCCTGGTATTCTAAAAACTATCCGGCTCTAGGCCAATCCCCCAGCGCGGGTATAAAATGAATGGCCGACTGTCCAGCGCGAGATCCGCTCATCGGTGTCTTCATTGTCGCGCCATTATATGCACGTGCACTTGGCCACGCACTTCAAATACGCTAAATTCCTATCACACTACCGAAAGCCGCTGTGCGTCTCTTCAGTTCTTATTCGGTGTTTGTGGTGTCCTGACTTCTTTCTTGTGTCCGTGTTTGCACGCCGTGTCTCTTTAGAATGAATACTTACCAACTAGCTCAGGTCTCTGTTCTAATAGCAAAAGCCTTCAAATACGTTTGGATGCAACACAAATACATCGAATCATTGCTGAGCTCTTCTGAAAGCCAAATATATAACGCTAGTCTGCCAGCGATTGCAGTACGCGTGCAAAGCAGGTACAATATAGTATTGCTTACGTTTTTCTGAAAAGCGATAGAGGGTTCTCTATTGCTAAAGAACGCCTAGAAAGCATCCAAGCTTCAGGGCTGCGCACATGCTTGGGCCTACCACGCTGCACATCAACCAATGGAACTATCGCTGAAGCTCGGGCTTGTCCCATAAATGTGTATATGCTCTGCGAGCCCCTTTGAGCCCATATTCGCCTGTTGACCAGACACAGGCAACATCCCCTATCAGCACTCCCTGCTAACCACCCAGGCTGCCGTTAGTCAAGAGCTATATCGCGGCACGAGAACATTATACCATCAAAATTCTCTCCCACATGTGTTCATGGGACACCTCCGTGGCTCCTTCCTAGACCGCTTGTTAGGCTCCAGATACCTGGGATTGCGCAGGTATCTGGAGATGGTACGATAGATGGTACAAGTCCCTTGTACCATCTATCGTCATAAAGCACTTACCCTCCTGTACATATATACAATGTACGGCGGTGCAGTACACGTATACACTGATGGCTCTACCTCGTCATGTGCTTCCACCGCAGCCTTTGTCATCCTGCAAATGACCGTCGTTCGAGGTTTCAAATTAGATCACAAGACCACATCATCTGCAGGGGAACTTGTTGCTATTCGGGAGGCAATACGATTCGTTTCCTCAGAGCCCGCTCGTCGATGGACGATATCCCGCGATGCCAAAGCTGCTCTTCAAACCATCGATTGCATCATGAGACAAGGCCCGCATCTTACTTTATCTATAGAAATTGCAGGGCTTCCTTGGCATTGCTACGAAAAATGGACATGTAGCATTCCAGTGGATAGCAGCTCACTGTGGCGTAATGGGGAATGAAGAGGCTGACTCTGAAGCTAAAACAGCTTTAAATAATGATCCGGAAGTGTGCATTGCGTTTTCACTAACAGACACTAACGGCCTACTTCGGCGCGTAATGCACAACTCATCTTAGAGCATTGGAACAAACCAGAACGCCGGTATAAGCGGCTTCATAAATGGGACCCAGAAATCAAGTTCCGTATGCCTCACAAGCTGAAGCGAAACACCACATGCATGATTCACCGCATTCGTCTTCGTGTAGCGTTCACAAGACGCTATGCCCACTTGATTGGCTGCAGTGACATACGTCCCGATTTTGGTCACTGTCGGTTATCTGAACATTTGAACATATATTTTGCGCCTGTCGAGCGTACCCACGAGAACGTCAGAAACTGATCTCCTCGACTGGGCAATATTATATTAAGCCATTACCGATGAGGCGGTGTTAGGTCCTTGGCCTGACGTCAACAGCACAAACGTGGTTATGGAAGCAGTCGTAGCCTTCTTACAAGTCACTGGACTGGATGCACCTCCTTAGATTTGCCCTAGTGTAACGGAACTATATTGACGCGTGTATACTACATGTGGAGGACGTTTCTCCTGTTCAGCTTATTTCAACACGTTGTTTCGCTGCCGAAAGGTGTTTCTTTTACTCGCGTTGCATCGCGACACTGGTGTACATGCGGGACAGCAACCCTGCCTGATGGTCGGACACCCCCACTGGGAGCCGTTCATCCAGCCCGGACGCATTGTCACCTACTGCAACTCCCGTGCGTCGCTTAAGTCGGAGGTTGCGAGGCCCCGCTCCACAGCTCATACCCTCGCAGGAACCTTCTCGCAGGCGCCGCTTGCATCTCCCAATGGCCAACGCCAGGCCGCAACAGGAGCCCCAAGGCAGCCTCCGAACCCATCCCTGGTGACGCTCTTTCCACCATTGGTGCCTGATCGCTTCAGTGGCGGGGCCCATGAAGACGTTGATGACTGGCTTGAGCACTATGAACATATTGCCAAGATCAGTCAGTGGTCTGATCAGCAAAAGCTCTCCCGCGCCTATTTGTACCTTGACGACAGTGCACATACTTGGTATGAGAATAGAGAAGCTAGGCTGTCTACATGTAGCGACTTCCGACAGCAGTTTGTTGATATCTTCGCCTGCGTCGACCGACGGGATCGCGCTCAGCACCTATTCGAGCTACGGGTTCAAAAACCCAATGAAACCGTCGCTATGTTCGCCAAGGATATGACTTGTCTCTTTCGCAGAGCTAGCCCGAACATGACTGATGGAAAGAAGTTGAGCTACCTCATGCGCGGTGTAAAGGAGCAGCTTTTCGCCGGGCTCCTGCGCAACCCTCCAAGTACTCTTGCTGACTTCATCAAGGAAGCAACGGCTTTTGAGCGGGCACTTCATCAACTATGCAGGCAGTATGATCCCATGTCCAGCAGCGCCCCAATCAGTGCCGCCGCCATGACGTTTGAGAATCAGAGCGGCTTGCGAGACCTGATTAGGGAGATTGTTCGCGAGGAACTTCAGATGTTGCGGACACAGGTAGTTGATTGAAACACCCATGGCGTCCGTCGTCGAAGTCGTGCGCGACGAAAGCCGATAAGCATTCTCGACAGCTGACCCTGATGCCGAGCAGCGTCCTATGAGCTACGCCAGCGCTGTTCGACGTCCACCGCTCGCTAAGCCGTCGCCGACGCCGTACCACCAGCCGCCAGTAGCCCCTTGACCACCGCCGCAAGAGGAGACATTGAGGCGACCACCGGTCTTGCCGTACCGCCAGCCGTCCACAGCCGTGCCATGGGCAGCGTCGCAGAAGAGATGCTCAGAAATCCACAGCTCCGAAAAACAGACGCATGGCGCACAGCAGACCGGCGGCCACTTTGTTTTAACTGCGTAGGTACAGGCCATATTTCCCGCCATGCTGGCATCGCGGTGATTCGTTTCGACCTCTTCGGCCATGGTTTGATGGCCGACGCACCACCGACGAATACATACCACGCCTCGACGACGCTTCATTTCAAGGGCCTCGCAGTTCTCATTTTGATGACTGCCGTATCACTGACGCGGAGGCGGGTTCGGGACGTCGATCACGCTGTCCCTCTCCCGTGCTTTCGCCTTCTTCGCACCGACGCACCTTCGCGGACCTTATTAGAAGAAGGTCACCCAGCCCACGCCGGGGAAACAGCGCGGCGACCTCCAGATCTAAGGTTGCAGGCTATCTAGACGACATTAAAAAGCCCCCATTCCTCCCTGTGCACGACGCGACGTGAGGTCGACGAAATTGTAACCGCGGACCTTACTGTTCTTCTTGACGGACAGAAAATGACAGCTTTAGTTTACACTGGTGCCGACTTTTCTATTATAAGCCACGACCTCGCCGTCTGCCTCAAGAAAGTGAAAACGCCATGGACGAGTCCTCATATCAGAACGGCAGGCGGCCAGTTACTAATGCCTACTGGAAGATGCACAGCGAGAATTGACACAGGAGGTTCTCCTTTCGTCGCGTCGTTCTCGCGGCCTGCTGCAGAGATCTAATTATTACCATAGATTTTTTTTTCAAGAATAACGTGCCGTCGTCAAATCCCGAACAGATTCATTACGTTCTGCAACAGTCCTAGCTTAGTTGATTGTCCAGAGGCGAGACATAACCCTCCGCGTGTTATTGATGACGATGTGGTCCTCCCTCCTAGCACGGGCGTTGCCAGGATTTTTTTTCCGGGGGGGGGGGGGGGGGGGGGGGTTCAACCACACTTTATGTTTGTGCGTGTGTTTGTATGTGTGAGTGTATATATGGACAAGCAAAATCGAAAAATTTCGGCGGGGGGGGGGGGGGTTGAACCCTCCAACCTCCCCCCTTCCCTGGCTACGCCCCTGCCTCCTAGGTCATGCACGCTTGTTTCCGTAGCAGGTGACGCCCCGTTTGACGGCGAAGGAGTTGCAGATCAAATAAACTCGCTCCTCTTTAACCACGGCATTTCCGTCGCACGAGGTATCGTCAATGTCACTGCTGGACGCAAAGACTTGCTGCTGACCAATATCAGTGCTGAGCGCCGGCACCTCCTAAGAGGCACGGCCGTCGCCTACTTTGACGATGTCGTGGATGCGGAAGGCTGTTTGTCCGTCCTCGACGAAGCTCGAAAACTTGATGCAGCACCCGTTCTTGACGTTAGCACTAATTTGCCAAATGAGGAGCGACTGAGGCTCCTTGAGCTATTAGCGGAATTCCAAGACTGGTTTTCCTCCACATCCAGAGTTGGTCCTTTAGGATAATCAGCACCGTGGCCTCTGAGATTAGTTCCGACCGAGCGCCTTACAACACCGCGGCTGTAGCTAATCGCCGACGCCACGTGTTTAATCACAATGGTCCTCCTGGACATTCTAGCGCGGTGCTCGGCCGGCGCGGGCTCTCTTCATCTTCCTATTAATCGTCTGCTCGCTCAACGAGAAGGTGCCCCCGGCTGATTAGCTAATTGGCTGGGCGGTATACCTAGCTAAGTCAGGACACGCTATGAGGAATCTCATTAAGCCAAATCATGCTAAGGCCGAGCTAATTAAGCCACGTCTTACTAAGACCATGCTAATGAAGCCATGCAAAGCTATGAACTAATTAAAAGCATGCTAATGAACAGGACGCTAATTAGAAACATGTAATTAAAACCAACCTAATCAGGACCTTACTCACCGAGGCCATGTTAATCAGGTAGTGCTAATTAGGTTTATGCTAATTACCTCTCTACTATTCAGGACCTTGCGAAATAAACCTGAGTAAATAAAGTCGTGGTAATTGGAACAATAACAATCAAGACATGAGAATTCAGTATCATAATAGTTATGACCAAGCTAATTAGGGCCATGCTAATTAACACGACGCTAACTAGGAGCACGCTAATTCGAAGCAAGCTAATTTGGAACTTCCTCCCCAAGTACGCGGTAATTAGAATCACGCTAATTAGCATTATGTTAAGTACATTCGTGCTAATTAGGATCTTGGTAATGAAATCTGAGTATTTAATGTCGTGTTAGTTAAAGCATTACCAATTAAGACATCAATAGTCACTGCCGTGCTAATTAAGGTCTAGCTAATCAATAGCACCAATATTGACACCGAACTGACACGGTCATTACTCTGAAGCAGACCAAGCATACTGAGTAGAAGAGCCACGTAATAAGCTGGAAGAAGCTAGGTGACCAAGAGCTCCTGCGATGGCCCCAGCCTTGCACAAGTAGAGCAAGCTGACCAAATTATTTTATATGCAAATAAGCTGCTGCGTAGCGTGCACCGCATGAAACACTTGACAGGCAGACTGGCAATATGACAGTCACGAGTTGAACTGGGGCCTTTTCAGAAATAACGAGCTCGTGCCCGAGTTCGGGCGTCAATCAATTTGATTGATAGACGCCCGCGGCGATGATTGGTTCCGCCTACCGCGTTTGCTCTTGCTGAGGAGCAGTGCTCACAGCACAACGCCAGCGAGCGGCGCGATTCATCTTTGAGCTTAATCGCACAGACTATGCACACGCGCACGAAGAACTAAAGGTTATATCATCACGTGGCTAGGATGTTTCGCATTCAATTTCACCGCGCTCCCGACGTACCACTCACAGCCACGAAGCAAGCGCCCCTGGTGGGATCTGCGGCGAGAAATGTTAATATTTACTTTTTTCTGGAGACATTGTTTCTACCTATTCGTTATTACAGAAAAATCTTCAGACGTGTAATGTATGTATAGGCAGTAACCAGCACATTTATTTATCTGTAATATTCCAGAGAAGCGAAGCGAGATGCACCAGTGCTGCGTGTGCGCCCTTGTTGCCTTCGCGAGTGAAAATTTCCATACTGAAGGTGGAAAGAAAGAATTTTCCGAAAGAGGACAAACGCCCAAGAACACGCCCGTCGGAGGCGCGATGATTAGTTAGAAAAAAGATGGCGCGACAATCACGCTGACGTCGCTGCACTGTGAAAATGTTGACTGAGTGGCGGCGCTGACGCGTGCGCACGCGGCGTTCTTTTAAAAACCGCCGCAAATGTCGCACATCCGTTCTTGTAGCCGTTTTTATCAATGCTGCTATTGCGTGCTCCGCACTGTCTTCCTGTCATGACCGCCGTAATGCGAGCTCGGAGCAAGCTCGTGTGCCCGAGAAGCTCGCGCCATCCTGCATAGTACCCCTGGCATCGCCTGTGGTCCTAGTCAAGAAAAAAATTCACAGCATATCCACGGGTGAATGATGAAGAGATTGGGCGAAGCTCACGAAGCAGTCATGGTTACACCGTGAAATCTTCAGTGGTTTCGCCCAGCAGTAATCAAAGCGATATCCCAGTGTATCATCAAAGACGTGACAAACATTGTATATATTTATACAAGAAATGTTATTAATCGTAAGTGGTAGCTAGACGTGGCTTCCGTTCCCCCTTCATTATAACGGCTTTATGGTCGGTGAAGTGATGGATCGGTGATGAGTCGTAGTGGGATGTTTGCAAAGGATCGGTGATGGGCCGGTTACGCCTTACGCCGGACGCCGGACGCGTGACAAGGCTAGACTAAGAGGAGCTTCGCCCCTAAAAGGACGGCAGCCTCCGCTTTTGCGTGGACAACAGGAAGCTAAATCCGATGACCAAGAAAGATGTGTATCCGCTTCGCCGTATAGATGACTTTCTCGACATACTTCTACATGCTCGTTACTTTTCTTCAATGGACCTGAGGAGTGGATATTGGCAAATCGAGGTAGACCCGAGAGACCGCAAGAGAACCGCTTTCATGACGCCAGATGGCTTATATGAATTGAAAATCTTACCCTTTGGTTTGAGCTCGGCACCTGCTACCTTTGAAACGCTCATGGATACCGCGCTTTCTGGGTTGAAGTGTAAAACCTGCTTAGTCTATCTTACGATGTCATAAGGAAAGAAGATTACTTTTTAAGGGCTCGTTTTTTCTTTGTTAGACACAATATTAATGAGAACTAACTGACAGCAATGCCAAGGAAAGTATAGGGGGTGTTACTTGTAGTCATTAGAATATAAATGTAAAGAAAGTAAAGTGGACGAAAAGATAACTTGCCGCCTGTGGTCCTAGTCAAGAAAAAAATTCACAGCATATCCACGGGTGAATGATGTAGAAAAAAGAGAGTTCCACACCCGCCGCCATGGCTGCGACTGACGCTGACTGACACTCCTAAGTTTCAATCCACATATATACCATATAAAGTGGATGGGGAGATGATCGCCGCCGTAGCTCAGTGGTAGAGTATCGCTATCGGGCGCGTTATTCGAAGGTGGCAGGTACGGTCCCTGCCGGCGGCAAGTTATCTTTTCGTCCACTTTACTTTCTTCACATTTATATTCTAATGACTACAAATAACACCCCCTATACTTTCCTTGGCATTGCTGTCTGTTAGTTCTCAATAATGACGATGTCATAGTGTTTTCCGCAACATTTAACGGCCACCTTGAAAGGCTTGCAGTGGTTTTACGAGCCATACGGTCCGCGGGTCTAATGTTGAAGCCAGAGAAGTGCCACTTTTGCTTTGAATAACTGCAATTTCTTGGTGATGTCGCCAGTCACGCAGGCGTTGGTCCAGATCCTGAAAAAATTCGAGCCGTAGCATACTTCTCTGTCTCACTCGGTACCTGTGCCACTGAAACAATGGTTAAACCTGGACTTATTACTGCTGCTATTGTAGGGAACCATCAGAGGGAATCAATTCATATGTATCGCCTAGAGCTCACACAATCTACAAGAAGTATAATCTCAAGTCAATTTGCTCTCAATGCCTGAAACACCAACTTGCATATCATTATACTGATATGGAACAGACGCCACATTTCAAAGAGGTTGTGCGCCTCGCAACATGCCGCTGTAATTCCAAGACACGTATGTTGGTGACCAGCTCTGATGTTTTCACGCCCTAGGAATTGTTACGCAGTGCTAGTATCTGATGCCTCGTGCTGAACGTAGTACAAGAATACAGAATTTCTCTCACGATACGTTGGAACTAGGACCATATAAGGACAAGACGGTGCGCGAGCGTGACTACGAAATAGATATATTGCACAGGTACATCAAACGCTCGATTCACATTACCAACATTTTTTACAGCGAAACCAGTTATGAGATCATTTCAGCGGCCGTTTTCGGCGCCGTAGTTGTCCGCCGCCGCCGCCGGTTTCCGTAACCACTATCGCTCGAAATAAGAAAAAAAAAAACGAAATAAGAAAAAATAATTCCAGGGTGGAACGAGGTTCGAACCTGGGCCCTCTGCGTGGGAGCCAAGTATTCAACCTCTGAGCCATACCAGTTTTTTTTTCTTTATTGCCTGTTATTAGACATGTACGTACATCAAACAATAAGGACATGAAAGAAAGACAAAAGTTGGGTCAGTCCTACTGGACAGACACAAGTTTAAATTCCTTGAGCGCTGTCAAGGGTTCTACCCTCGACAACCACTCAGGTACAAACTCCTGCGCTTTCTGGAGTTCCACAAACTTGGTCATACACTCACGAAAATACATCCGTGCGGGCCGTGCATCTGGATCGCAATAAAATCCCGCCATACGAGCCCGCCATAAACAGTGAAGGCCGTTTACCATTACCAGGTCTAACGGCAATCCATGTTCATCATCTATTGGGAGAAACCTGATACCATATGGATTTAACGGGAATACCGGTGCATGAAACTGCTTGCAAAAAGACCATATACAGGCTTCATGTCGAGAAGGAACCACATGACCATATGCAATATAGCGTGGTAGAAGAGTAAAATAGGCACCAAGCATCGCACAACGCGAATTCTGTAACCAGCCGTCACACAATGCGAATTGCGCAACGAGTAGTTTGTTGAATGCTTCGAACCCATTACAAAGGCCTCCGCCATAATTCTTCATCGTCATCAGGCACAGCATCAACAAAGTGCGCATAATGCCTTACATGCGTTTAGCAGGTACCACGGCTCCCTGTAAAATGACGAAAAAATGGCTTAGTGCCTGCTTCCCTACTTCTCAAAAATTACAATGATTTATATAGCGTAGTGGGTTCCTCGCAAGTGCACTTCTGTTGGTTGCCAAGGAAGCCCATAAGCGCATGATCCATTTCCTCGGGGTCTCAATCACGTTCTTCGCACCCCCACCTCTCTCTCCCACGTCAACGTATGTTTACAGCATGAAGGGAGAGGGAAATAGCGACCGGGCGTCACCCAATGCAAATTACAT
Source organism: Rhipicephalus sanguineus (assembly GCF_013339695.2). Classification (NCBI taxonomy): domain Eukaryota; kingdom Metazoa; phylum Arthropoda; class Arachnida; order Ixodida; family Ixodidae; genus Rhipicephalus; species Rhipicephalus sanguineus. The sequence continues at coordinate 29,249 of NW_023615694.1, forward strand.
AACTGGTAGGCCGTTTAAAGCTTCCAACCCATTACAAAGGGTTGAGCCATAATTCTTCACCGTCATCAGTCGTCGCGTCAACAAAGGGCACATACTGCCTTACAGATGTGTAGCTGGTACCTTGCTTCTCCGCAGAACGACGAATAATGGCTAAGTAGGTGCTTCCCAACTTCACAAAAATTGTGATTTATGGCGTAGTGGGTACATTGCTAGTGTTCTTGTATTAGTAGCCCCAAGAGAGCTTACAACGTGCTCTAGAAACGCCGCTCTTCCAGCTTTCGCTGTGAATGTGCTGCGGTTTCAGCGCAGGCCTGGCGATTTTTTTGCATTACGCAAATTAAACACGCTATATGTTTACAAAGAACCAATAACCTTCGCAGTGGTTTCCGGCAAAATAACTCAAATGTCGATCGGTAACTGTGAAGATTACACATAGGTATCCGGGCGGCTGTTTGCAACCGACTACTCCGAGCGCACTCAAACGTACCCCCTATGATATTTAGTAGTTTTCGAGTCAAAAGCAAGAATAATCGGATAGACAAGGGCATGTAGTGAGCAGCTCAGCAGCCACCGTAACCAGCCGCCATTAACAATAACACACTGAATTCCAAGAGAAGCGAAGCGCGCCGCGGAACGGCAGGAAACCAGGGGAACACTCGGTAATCGAAAGTTTCCGGGGACAACGTGGCCGCAGCATGCGCAGGAACCTGTTAATTTGGAAAACACGGTATAGGTCTTTTCCCCGCAGACAGCTTAGTGAGGCTTATGTTAATGATGATGAGGTTGAAAGACGTGACGTAAAAAAACGCTATCGAGTATCTTAACACTTCTTCATTTTTAATCTAGAAGATTTTCTGTAAAATTAAGTGCGGAATCTAATGTGTTGAAATTGCACGGCGGTGGCTTGAGTATTTGGTGGTGTCAGTCAACCTACAGTCGGAATTCTAGTGCTAATTATTCGGACGTATTTAGCACGATGAAAAAGTTCGGCACACGAGCAATGCTCAATATACGTGCACGAGTGAAATGTGTCCGCCTAACAAAAGAGTGACGTAGTACTCAGAGCGGATTCTTATATCTGGTTAGACAATCAAAATGTTTATTAAATGCGAAGCATTTTTTAGCGAACTTCTGCGACTTTGAGCGTATCTATCTATCTATCTATCTATCTATCTATCTATCTATCTATCTATCTATCTATCTATCTATCTATCTATCTATCTATCTATCTATCTATCTATCTATCTATCTATCTATCTATCTATCTATCTATCTATCTATCTATCTATCTATCTATCTATCTATCTATCTATCTATCTATCTATCTATCTATCTATCTATCTATCTATCTATCTATCTATCTATCTATCTATCTATCTATCTATCTATCTATCTATCTATCTATCTATCTAGCCGCCTATGACTTTGTGCTCTCCTGGTCGCTAGGTTCATCGAATGTGCACCAAAATTGGTATGGGGTCATTCCACGCCAAACGTCCCAGACATTGCGCTCGACCCTCTCCAATTGTATTGTAAAAAATTGTGGACGTTCATATCAGTGCACTATTTGCCCTCGGAAAGTATTTTTTGGAAAAAAAAATTTTCTTGTCTGTTACAGTGATTTGAATTTTGCCGTAGTGGGTGAAACATAGGTTGCGAAAAAATACTCTAAAAAATACAATACTTTACGGAACGCCTAAAATATCTGCTGTTTACTTGAAAAGGAATGGTACTATCTTATTATCGCCCATTGACGACCACTACTTTGTCTCACGATGTGCTTTGTGGTGAAGCAATGCTGCAATTCTGCGCCCATTTTGACTATTTTTTAAAAATTCTACGACTATTACAGACAAAATAGGACTATAGCACATGGCTCGATAGTTGGCAGTAAGCGTGTAAAAAAAGTATTGAAGTCGATGACCGAGTAGTTTCGAAGTGGAAGGGGCGCAAACATTGAGAAATGTGTGAAATGCTCCACATTCAGGCACCTGTAGAGTGGTGATGCAGTCCAAGTAAAAATGCACGCTCAGTCTCGTTAGGAAGAGTCAACAAAGGAGATTTATTTGTGGAAGTTTCATCGGAGTGTTTTTTGTTTTTGGCGAGAAACAAAAATTTATGTTGAGCGTTCGCGGCGTGCTTGGGCGCGGGCCCGTAAGTCCGCTTCACTGCACCGCCACTGTTCCTTGGGGCAACGGAAGTATGCAGCGCCCACGCGGGTAGCACGATCGTGTGCTGCTGTGAGTTTTCACGTTGCTGAAAACTTGCAAACAGTGTATATGGCTGGCAGAATGTTTCGGAAGGGCACTAAAGGCTGCCGGTTAATAGTGGGAGCAGAGCACAATTTCATTACCACGTCACTGCATGCACATGTACGACAGGCGCAGAGCTTGGGTTGTGTTTTCGATCTCTGCGGAGGTTGCAGTTCTTACTTCCGTTGCCGACGTATGGTCTTCGCCACTTGAAATGCCTGTGTTGCTGAGTAGGTGGTGAGCCCGGCATTAAGAGTGGTCAGTGATGATGGCACGAAAAGGTGAAACGTGCGCGTACCTTTGACTGAGATTGTAGACTCAAACATTGCTGAGAGCTCAACTTAGACGCTGCATGCGATGCTTTCATCTTAGTAATCGCCTTGCGATTACTAAGCGAAGGCGATAGACATTTAAAAGGACGAAGCCGCCTTAAAGGCGGCTTCGTCCTTTTGTATATTTATCGCTTTCGGTTTCCGTTGTACAGGCTCTCCGTCTAAAGTATGACACGATAGCAGTATCACGGCCGCTGGATAAAAAGTGCTCCAGCGGCCGTGGCAGTATACTCACCATTCGCAATGTTTATCTTATGCGCTGCCAAGGGATGCGGCCGAAAGACGAACCTGCGAGTGCCGCGTGCTCGCTCGGCGACGCGATCACCGGAGCAAAGTTCACCTCTGTCGAAGATCCGAGCGTAAGAATACGTAGCACCATTCGGCTCCGAGGCACGAATGGCGCGAGTCACGTTCAAGCTAGCTGCCCATAAAAAGGAATTATAAGTGTATTCCTGGTGCCTGTTAGCCAGTTTTATTATATAATAATATATTTTAAATGAACCATCACTCGTTTTCCCTGACACTTCGTCGGCGGCACTGCGGAAAGCCGAAGAATGCGTGTCGAAACGTGAAAACTCACAGCAGCACACGATTGTGCCAGCCGCGTGGCCGCTGCATACTTCCGTTGCCCCAAGGAATAGTGGCGGCGCAGTGAAGTGGACTTACGGGCCCGCGCCCAGGCACGCCGCGAACGCTCAACATAAATTTTTCTTTCTCGCCAAAAACAAAAAACACTCCGATGAAACTTTCACAAACAAATCTCCTTTGTTTACTCTTCCCAACGAGACCAAGCGTGCATTTTTACGTGGACTGCATCACTACTCTACATGTGCCTAAACGTGGAGCATTTCACACATTTTTCAATGTTTGCGCCCCTTCCACTTCGAAACTACTTGGTCATCGACTTCAGTACTTTTTTGACACGCTTACTGCCAACTATCCAGCCATGTGATATAGTCCTGTTTTGTCTGTAATATTCGTAGAATTTTTAAAACATAATCAAAATGGGCGCAGAATTGCAGCATTGCTTCACCACAAAGCACATCGTGAGACAAAGTAGAGGTCGTCAATGGGTGATAATAAGATAGTGCCATTCTTTTTCAAGTAAACAGCAGACATTTAAGGCGTTCCGTAAAGTATTGTATTTTTTAGAATATTTTTTCGCAACCTATGTTTCACGCACTACGGCAAAATTCAAATCACTGTAACAGACAAGAAAAATTTTTTTTTCCACAAAATACTTTTAGAGGGCAAATAGTGCACTGATATGAACGTCCACAATTTTTTACAATACAATTGGAGAGGGTCGAGCGCAATGTCAGGGACGTTTGGCGTGGAATGACCCTATGGCGTAACATGACTGTATGACGAACATAAATGACAAGTCATAACATGAAAATCATGACACGCACGTCATGTACAGCATGATTTACATGCTACGCTCATGGTGCGCTGGTGGCCGTTTCGCTAGTTTGATATACACCAAAATTGGTATCTTGCGACGTGACTGTGTGACGAACATAAATAACACGAGTGAACATGAAAATCATGACACGCATGTCATGCACAGCATGACTTACGTGCCACGCTCATGGTGCGCTGGCGGCCGTTTCGCTAGCTTTATATACACCAAAATTGGTATCTTGCGACGTGAACGTGTAACGAACATAAATAACACGAGATAACATGAAAATCATGACACGCATGTCATGTACAGCATGACTTACGTGGCACGCTCATGGGGCGCTGGCGGCAGTTTCGCTAGCTTGATCTACCCCGAAATTGGTATTGCGCGACGTGACTGTATGACGAACATAAAAACTCGAGTTAACATGAAAATCATGACACGCATGTCATGTACAGCATGACTTACGTGCCACGCTCATGGAGCGCTGGCGGCAGTTTCGTTAGCTTGATATACACCAAAATTGGTATCTTGTGACGTGACTGTGTAATGAACATAAAAACACGAGTTAACATGAAAATCATGACACGCATGTCACGTACAGCATGACTTACGTGTCACGCTCATGGGGAGCTGGCGGCCATTTCGCTAGCTTGATCTACCCCGAAATTGGTATTGCGCGACGTGACTATGTGACGAACATAATAACACGAGTTAACATGAAAATAATGACACGCATGTCATGTACAGCATGACTTACGTGCCACGATCATAGCGCGATGGCGGCCGTTTCGCTAGCTTGATCTACCCGGGAATTGGTTTTGCGCGACGTGACTGTGCGACGAACAAAAAAAAACACGAGTTAACATGAAAATCATGACACGTATGTCATGTTCAGCATGACTTACGTGCCACGCTCATGGGGTGCTGGCAGCCGTTTCGCTAGCTTGATATACACCAAATGTGGTATCTTGCGACGTGACCGTGTGAGGAACATAAATAACACGAGTTAACATGAAAGTCATGGCGTATGTCATGTACAGCATGACTTGCGTGCCACGCTCATGGGGCGCTGGCGGCCGTTTCTCCAGCTTGATCAACCCCGAAGTTGGTATTGCGCGACGTTACTGTGTGACGAACATAAATAATAGGAGTTAACATGAAAACCATGACACGCATTTTGCTCATTGACATACAAGACGATGTATGCAGCTCTTTTCTGGCTGCTTCGCATTACATCGATTCCCACAATGCGTGGGATCTGCCGGCTTTTTTTTTTCATACGCCATAAATTCTGGTACAAGCGGCACTCATCTGTTTTTCAGATGTATATGAATAAAAAAATTGAAGTTCAATGGTGGCTAAGGCACCCTCGCAACAAGCATATTTGCCACGGTGAACTTCTAGTCTTTCGATCAGTCTTCTGGTTAACAGAATAAGTTCATAAAGGACACGTCAGCAGAACGACTCATGCACGCGTGCTCGGGAGCGGTCACAGCGTTTCCTCATGGAATATGTGTGTAGTGTGCTCACAGTAGCACAATTTCAGTTATCAACATAGCAAGACGCCGCGGTTGTCTCAGGCACACATACACGCACACGCCTCTGCATATATGTCATTCTGAATGCATAGGAAATGCAAAAGTTAGTGTCCAAGGGCTCTGGAACCACTTTTCCAAGTAATCATCAAATGACATCAGTATAGCAGTTCATTGCCTCGTGAATCAATCCAAGCAAAACTTTCTCGAATTTGTCATGAACAAGTGGAGTTACGGAGATTTGTCGAGTGCTTTAAAGCGCTTTCTCTCTTTTCTCGCCCATACGAGCACGCTGGAAGCTTCACAGGGAGGGCTGGCACGAGGGAAACAAGTCACCTTAGAAGTACTTCTTGGAGGGCCAGTGGTGAAGCCAATAAACCATTTAGTAATGGCGCTGGTCTTGTTCTCTCACTTTCGTGGTGCCTAAATTGGCGCCTTCCATTTCAATTAACAAGTTAGGTGAGCGCCCCATAACATTAAACACGCGTGATGAAACGCGATCGCTCTCTTCCATTGTGATTCTTGTGCACGAGTGTGGCTCACTGTGCAATGCTACCTATGCACCACGGCGCCGGCACGTGGCGGCACCTCGTGGAAAAAAGCGCAACTGACCCAAACGCCGATTTTGCTTATATCGGATATTGACCAATAGCGCGCTATGTCTTGTTCGACGTCAAACGGCAGGTGCTGGCAGATCAGAGGAGAGTGTGCGCAGGACTCTGTATAAAACAGGGCGCCTCAGAAGACAGCAACTTCGCGCTCCCCTTTTAAACCCCCCTTGCCGCGCACGACTGCGAATTTGGCTGACCTATTCAGCAGTATCTGCTATGCGCAGGGTGTCGTTTTCCTCACCAAACCCAAGGGGTAGTTCATGACCTCTTAACGCTCTCTTTAACCTCATTGCCTATATACCACGGCCCTCTTCAACAGACTAAAGGTGATAGCCTGAGAAAGTGCCCTGCCATTCATATGGCACATTGCCGCAAAAAAAGAACCTCGCGGTTTAGGAAAAGGACATTAGTACAATTTTTGTTTACGTCTCGATGCAATCACTATGACTTCACCTAAAGCCTTTTGTGGCTCGCTTTCACAAACTAGCACAATCGTTGGCTAGAACATTTTCTCTTCATTTTTCTTTCCTAGGTCATAGCGGAACTATGCACAACAGAACTTGGCAGTACACAATCCTGACGATATCATTAAGACAGCCCAACCGAAGGTTGAACCTCCGGACTATATATTAGATGCGAAGCAGCTCTTTGACTAGCCAGTGTAACGCTGTCCCTCCGTCCGCACCAACGCGAGGCAATGCGCTTCCCTCGGCGCAGGTGTTGGAGCGGTGCCAAGTAGGTCACGCCGCAGCTGGGCGTTGGCGTCATGCTCCCCTCACACGCTTCCCTCGCAGGTGCGCGCGTACGTCACTCTCTTAGCAACGTTGCTTGTTGGGCGAGTTGGAACGAGTCAGTCATAGCGTAGTTTAGCGCAAAAAACAGGCAACAGACGAGTGAGAGGACAAGGACACAGCGCATTCTTCCAACTAAAGTTTATTGGATTGGGACGCATGTATATATACACGCAGGGAAAGCAAGAAAAGAAAAAAACCAAGAAGTAAAAACCGAAAGGTGAAAAGAATAAAAGTGCCGATAAGTCACACACGTGTGACAACACCGCCCCCCTTCCCATGACTCGCCAAAAACAAAAGCTCTTTGTCAGAAAGATGCAAGGAAGGCGTGCTTACGCATGCGTCCCCAGACCGTTTAATTTCCTCAGCCTCGATGATTTCCCTCACCCTTTGGTCCCGACTGCGTGCAAGGACCGCAGTGTTATCAAAGAGGGGCCTACACTCACAATCCCGCACGTGGATGCCGAGGCAGGGGCGTAGCCAAGGGGGGGGTTGGGGGGGTTCAAACCCCCCGAAATTTTTCAGTTTTGCTTGCGTATATAGGCACGCACACATACAAAACGCACGCACGAACGTACATGAAGTATGGTTGAACCCCCCCCGAAAAAAATTTCTGCTACGCCCCTGTGCCGAGGTGCCCCGATACTGTCGTTTGGACGCTCGCGTCCCCGGTCTGGGGACGCATGCGCAAGCACGCCTTCCTTGCATCTTTCTGACAAAGAGCTTTTGTTTTTGGCGAGACATGGAAGGGGGGCGGTGTTGGCACACGTGTGTGACTTATCGGCACTTTTATTCTTTTCACCTTTCGGTTTTTACTTCTTGGTTTTTTTTCTTTTCTTGCTTTCCCTGCGTGTATATATACATGCGTCCCAATCCAATAAACTTTAGTTGGAAGAATGCGCTGTGTCCCTTGTCCTCTCACTCGTCTGTTGCCTGTTTTTTGCGCTAAACTACGCTATGAGTCACTCTCTTCCTCACCCGCCGGAGCTCCGCAGCTGCCGGCTCCTCAAAGCCGCTCGCCTCCCGTGTCTGCGTTTCAAAACAACGTTTACACCAGTAAACGCTACACCGAGTTTCGCTTCAAACGAATCTTCCAGCGCTCACGCAGCACCCGCGTTAGCGCCGTTCAACCCGTGACGCCACCGGTGCGCAACGCTGCTGCTTCACATCCCATCAGGGTTCCCTTCGGGAGATGGTCCAAATTTGACAATGGAAGGAAAAAAACTGATACGTAGTATTAAAAAAATCACAGCATATCCACGGAGTGAATGATGATGAGTGGGCGAAGCTGCGGAGGTTCATCGGTAAACCGTGAATCTTCCGTGAATTCTGCCCAGTACATCATCACCGACGTGAGATCGGCCGCGCTTATACTGAAGGTTCGATGAGTTATGACGACTTGCAGTGAGTTTAATTTTACATGTACGCTGTGAATTTTCATTGTTTAGAAAACCATTGCTTTAGAAAACATCTGGCGTCTTTCGTTAAGCAGCTGGCGTCTTTTCGTTTTGCTTTAGAAACATCTGGCGTTCTTTCGTTTTGCTTTTAGAAAACATCTGGCGTCTTTCGTTGGTTTATTTCATCAATCAACGGCGTTTTGAGCAAAATTTTTATTGTTTAATCACGCACAGGAGAAATCTCACCAGGCACTACCTTGGAGGTAAACAATGGCTGCTAATGGGACTGAGACACAGAAGAAGTCGGCTTTTAGCTAACACTTACACTTCTACTTCTACTAACGTTTCTACTGGAACATGCCAATGGCTGCTAATGGGGAATGAGAGACAGAAGAATTCGGCTTTTAGTTAACGGCGCACGCTGCGAATTTTTTTATTGTTCAACAACGCACAGGAAAAAATCTCACACCGGCACCACCTTGGAGGTCAAGATCTGGTACTAGCGTTACGACTGGTTACGCACTACTACTACTACGAGGAACGAACGGGTGCCGCCCTAAGGAGCTTCGCCCCTAAAACTGCCATTACACGTATTTTAACGAGCTAGTACAACGTCAAAGAACGCCTTGCTAAAAGGTCGCAAACGCGGATAGCTGTAATGGAACAATTGTCGTGTAATAATAAAGATTACGAAAGAACCTGGTGGAAGAGTATCACGTTTCAAATGCGAAGACGAGAGTACGCATATTATTGTGTGCACAGAACAAAAGTGCCATGACTGTTTCATGACTGCATCCAATACCAACAAAAATGTGTCGCAACATTCTATGTCAGCTCTTTGAAAGCTTTGTACCCAACTCAGGACATTGAAGATGAGAGTGCAAGGTTGTCGTACTCACGGAAATGGTCAGATCATCACATGGAGCTTCGCGGTTCGAAAGCTTCCTTTACAAGCCCGTGTTGGAACGCTGAAGTGGCTATAGGTGCGAAGTTTATCATTCCAGTTCAAATAAAATAGAAAATGAGAAAAGAGGTCATTTGTATTAAAATAGCTTGTGTTCCTTCCTGCAACATACAGGCATCCCTGGTGTCATTATTTTTAAATAGCATGTCATGCCTTACAAACACTTCTCTGTTACGTCGGCAGCATACATGTCAATCGTTTAAATTTATGACTGAAAAACATCAATTTAAAGGGTCCGCCGTGGGTCACTTTCTGTGTAGACGCTTCTGGCTATGCGTTGAAAAGAACATTCCCATAATTATACAAATGCCATGTGAGTCCACGTTGCTTGCGGCGACAACACATCTGTGTGCGAGCTCAGTAGGATGGCGGGCAGGTTAGTCAGTCGCAATGTCTTGAACGGCCTATCGAGCTTCAGTGGTTTTTTTTTTTGACGGATAGCCAACTTAAGAAGTATATTGCTTCAAGCCACAACACTCATAACATTCGAAATTAGCGAAGCCTTGACGTCGTCGACATTTTCGGACCAACATCCACTGCCATATTAAAAGCAGTCTTGAGATATCACGCCTAGACTACCTTCCAGAGATGGTCATCCCGCTTATACAGCCGCCTTTCGAAGCTAAAGAGACACGACTCAAATTTTCCCACATTTTCCCTTTTTTGTGGTTTTGCACGCGTGCGACGTCCTAATGAAAATTAGGACGTCGCATTTCAGCAACCTCCGTCCCCATTTCAGCAACCTCCGAGGTTAATTTTGGACAGGTGAGGCACCTGAAGGGCTGCGATCCTTCTGCTACCTCTCTACGAACCACTACTCTCACTAGAAGAGGAGACTCTCTGCCTGGTGCAGTATATGCTCAGCGACACCCACATGATGCTCACAATTCAACTCTGGCCTTGAAACTTAAGCTGCTGCGGAGCATCTCACCGATGCGGCAGTCGGACTTGTAAAGCCGAGAGGGGTGCTAATAATCACTGCAACCGAATCGGACGCCATTGGAAAGGGAAGGTGGCACCGTTCAAAACAAGAACATTCACGACCGACGTCATACTAGTGGATTTACTCGAGCAGTCTAGGCGTAACTTGGATATCCATTGGTTTTAAGAAGATTAGGAGAACTGGACAGGCACATACTGCTGTGACATACGGACAGACCATCTGCTACAAATGATTCCCAATTCGTGGGTGGTGGAGAAAGAAACGGAGAGAGAGAGGGCGATACTGAGATAAGCTGCGTGTCGAATAAAATGTAATAGCAAGTACACAAAAAGAAAAAGAACAAAAATAAAATAAAGAGAGACAAGTTCAAAAAAGAAAAAAAAAAGACAGAATCAGATCCAAGAAAACAGATCAAAAGTAATGCACCACCTAAAATGACAGTTTTACCGTGGCCAAATGTTTCGGAATTCTTAGAAGAAAGGCTGAAGTCTCAGTGAATTTCGTTGCGTATTTACCATAG
>NW_023615695.1:0-42952 GCF_013339695.2 Rhipicephalus sanguineus
CACGTGCCGTGCACATTCCGAGTACAGCCGGAGTTCCTCCACTAGCGACACGTACAATAGGGACTCGGGCGGCGTAAGGACCTTATTTAATCGTGTACGGAGATCAGAGCTCATAATAGAAATATGTGCGCCGGTATCAATGAGGGCAGTAACAGGTAGGCCATCCACTTCCACAGCAAGCAAGTTCTGGTCCGTAGTGAGGGTGAGCAGAGGGTTTTCAGGTCGGGGGTCGAATGCAGCGTCACCTCCGGGAGCTGCATTGCTCAGTTTTCCGAGTATGGGCGTCCAGTAGGGCGGGGCGACGAATGGCGACGGGGCTGAGGTGACCGGGAGCGACGATCGCTTGGGGACGGCGAACGGCTGGAGCGTCGGACCGATGTCGCAGGAGCCTCAGCGTATGGTCCACCGTCACGAGCGGGAAACTGCAGGGGCCGGTGGTTGTCGTCACGTCGATAGCCAGAAAACGAGCGAGATGGAAAGGTGCGAGAACGACAGTAGCGAGAAATATGTCCTACACCGTGGCAACGAAAGCAGATCGGCTTGTCGTCCTGCGTTCTCCACTGGGCAGGATCACGATAGCGGCGAAACATTTCCGGTGCACGAGGAGGCGTTATGGAACTGACACGAGGTTCCGTCAACGAACACACCGGCTGCAGTCCGACATTCGCAAGCTCTTCCCTCACAACCTGCTGGATCAACGAGATCGTTGGTCGAGGATCATCAGATGGCCGCGTCAGGAAAGATGGTGGCGATGCCGCCTCGATTTCTCGGCGCACGATGCGAACTACGCTCTCGTTGGTAGGCGGTTGACCGCATGGCGGCTGAAGGTCCTCGCAAGATGATGTAGCGGCCGTGTTCGGAAGTCGCACGAAATGCTGGGCAATGCGGCGACTCTTCAGTTCTTCGAACCGGCGGCACTCTTTGATGATGTCGTCCACGGTGGAGCAGTCTTTAGACACTAGTAAATTGAAAGCATCATCCGCAATTCCCCTTGAGCAAGTGGCTTACTTTGTCACCCTCTGACATGTTGGTGTCGACACGTCGGCAAAGGGCCAGGACGTCAAGGATGTAGGAGACATACGATTCGGTCGAAGATTGTGCCCGACAGGAGAGTTCTTTAGAAGCGGCCCGCTGGCGTCCGACGGCTCTACCAAATAGGTCACGAAGCTTCTGTTTACAGGCATCCCAACTAGTTATGTCAGCTTCATGAGCCTGAAACCACGTACCTGCTGTTCCGCAGAGATAGAAGTCAACGTTGGCAAGCATCATTGTAGGGTCCCACCGGTAGACCGCTGCAAACCGCTCATACTTCGCGATCCAGTCATCGACGTCAACGTGGTCGGTGCCGCAGAAGTTACCGGGATCGCGGGGTTGAGTCAATACGACCGGCTGTACCGGCTGTACCGGAGGCGCGGTCGAAGCGGCAGCAGCAGAGTTGCTTTCTGTTGACATATTGCGGCTGTCCAGGATACGTCCGCTGCGGAGTTCCGTCTTGCGTAGTACCCAGCACCTCCACCAAAATGTTGCGAATATATTTATAACTTATTTACAGTGTAGGATGGTCCAGCAGTCAAGATGGCGGTTGTTACTTCCAGCACACCGACACGTCGTCTGCCTCTTCTTCGCACACCTCACCATAGTCATAGCTGCAACCCCGCTACAATATTAATCGTAGAAAGTGGAAGCGTAGGTGAGAATTTCTGCCTGTCCCGTTTCACACGGGATGCCATTAGAAATCATTATTAGCACAACCATCATTGCCCTCATCGCTTCATAGTTTCGTCACGTGCCTCGCTGCTACTATAACATTATTTAATAAAATCATACAAATTTGAAGGATTTCTTCGCGATTCTAGTATGCCTAGTCGCAGTGCAAACAAACTTAAAACTACGGAATGAAGGATGTAGACATGTGGACACGGATGAACGACCATAGGCGTGCGCGAGGGGGGGGGGGGGGGCAGGGGGGCGGCGCTCCCCCCCCTAGTCACCTAAGAAGAGGGGGGCGCAAAGTCTGCCCCATACATTGATTTAATGGGGGGGGGGGTGCCGCGATGAACATTCGCCCCTCCTGAAGGGGAACACTGCGCACGCCTATGTGAACGACACTTGTTTATTTTTTAAAATTTAAATGTAAAAAAAATTTTTTATGCATCCGACGTAGCTCAGCGTTAAAACCCAGCAGCGAAGCCCAAAATGCGATGGCATTTTTATTGATCTTCCGAAGTGTACTTTCATCAACGATGAATTTCTCATAGTTGTCTTACTTAACCAGAGTCTTTTTTTTATTATTATGACTTTTAAAGAAACGAAGGAGCCCAGAATGATGCGGATACTATGTACGAAAGAAAGGCCGCGGGGGCGACTAATCGAATAACCTCGTAAATTCATAGAATAATTGAACTGTATATGACGCGATTAGTCCTCTCTAGAATAGTAAAGTGACACTAGAACCAAAGAGGCCTTACGTGTCCCTTTAATATACTTACTCGGTTAAACGGACGAGACATCTTTCGGGCACGGTGATTTAGTCTAGTCAAACATTTCCAAAGTAATGCCTTTTCAAGAAACGTTTTTTTTTGTTTTTTTTTCGTTGTTAGACAAACAGCGCTACACGCTTCGCTAGACACGGAGGGAGGCGCATTGGTTTTCGAGCTTGTCGCCAGCGCGCCGACCACGCTTTCGAGGCTCTCAGCTACGAATTCAAACGGTGTCCGTCCCATGTACTACATTGAAAGGAACGAGCGTTTCCCTAGGAACCGCGAGCCACATGCCCGTTCAACTTCGACGGCAGTCCGACTGTGAACGCGGAGGCCCCTGTTCGGGCTTCAGTTGAAAGGGGATACCTCCCCCCTCACTTCGCCCCTGTGTTCTAGGCTGCGTCGCCGTGATAACGCCCTCCGACATCGACCCCTCCGCGAGGCCTGCTCATCGTCCCACGAGCACAGGGATGGATTTTTATACCGTGCATGTGGCCACTTTTTCCGCCGCTGTAACGACATCCTTCGAGCGGTCCTGAGTGGGAGAGGGCCAAGCGCGTGTTTGGGTACGTCGTCGAGCTTGTTGCACCGCGGCTCTCCTTGACAAATGGATACCAAAGTTGGGACGAGATACTTGAAGTGGCCCTCGGGAAGGGAAATCACACGAGCGAGGAGCAAACAGGGGTGGCGTGGTCGGACCTTTTCTCTTGCGGAGACCGACGAAGTCGAAGACGGGCAGCGTTTGTGGGGCCCACGTAATGTGCCGCATAAGTATCTGTAGCAACCAGACATCGCGGGGCGCTTTGCAGCGCCGTTTTCTGCCATCCTGAGTACGTCGATGTCTCTCTCGTTTCGTGCTTTGCAATTCTCCCACTTGTCTCTCGTTGTTGCTGTTGTTTTTTTTTTTTTTTTCAGTGGCACGAGCAACGAACGACATTCTTGTTTCTTTTCTAAGCACTTCCGGTCGAACACTTCCGGTTTTCCGAATATTCAGATGTGTTAAAAAAGTTAAACTGGTACGAAATAGATGGTTCTGGTTCAGTTAGGGATTATATATTGGATACATATGCTATCTGAGCACGCGTTTACCTAAGATAACGGCCAATTAACGGTCGGGATAATTAATAAAATCTAATTGAATGATTTCACTGAAAGAGCCCATGGTTTTCTTGTGAACAGCTGGGATCTTTGCGGCACCTGGTGGAGAAGATCTCAACCACGTGCTTCCTTCTGCGTGGCCTCTGAGATCTGCTCCGGCAGCGCGCGACACACTAAGTTAACCCAAAGAATGCAGGGCACACGAACGCCGACGTGCGAGTGCAAGCCACTACCAGGCACCTGAACCAAGGACTGGGGTGGCCTCCAGATTTTTCTTTTTTTTTTCGTGCCGACAACGAATGCGTGTGTCCCCGACCGATTTGAACTGGCCTCCTCCCACACAAAATCACGAGAGGACTGCGCGTGCTCGCTCAATACGAAGAGAGATGGAAAGAAGGTTGGAGACGTTTGCTGACTCGAAACTCGGCTCGTTCAAAAGACGGGCCTATTCCGTTATACAGGGCCGGCCGCCTATAGCATGAATGGAGGACGCCTGCTGTCCTACACCGCGCCTCGCTCGGTGTCTGATCTCATTAGCGAACACTCTTTTTCGAGCACCTTAGCCGGCGTTTTTTCCCCCGGCGCTGCACGTCTGCAGAAAAGTAGACTGCCGACCTGTCTTTCCGTGCACGATAGGAAGAGAGCGCGATGCGGCAGCTCTCTCGAAAATTGGCCGCGCGCGCTGTCTTCATTGTGCTGCCAGCGCGAGTCGCTGCCTTTCTGAGCTCTTCTGTCCGCTGCGCGCCTTAATTAAAGGCTCCTCCGACTGACGGCGCGTCGGGGCTGTCAGCGTGGGCGTCTCCTCTAACTATAAGCGCTTACCTTCTTGTGGTGTTGCGGCCAATTAACCTGCGAGGAGCGGAGCATAGTCGCGGAAAGTGAAGACCACCTCTGGTAGCGGAAAACCTCTGTATGCGCGTATTCGGATCATGGCACTTCACAGAAATGGAACGGAATGGTGCTTATAAAGCTCCAAAACGCTCCGAAACACGTCGCGTATAGTTATGACAGAGTTTTCCCGATTGCTGGGGGACCTCCCGAACTCTAGCTTGCATTTGAGCCGTCATCGCCACCTCCGTGCTACAGGCATGGCCTAGCCGACCACCCGACCTTGATCACTGGTTCCATGGATCATTCGACCGCTCATAGTAAATTTACAGCGCGAAAAAACGAGAGACAGAAGAAGAAACACTACACAGGACAAGCGCTGACTGCCACCTGCAGTATTTCTTATTCTGTCTCTCGTTTTTTCGTGCTGTAAATTTACTACGAACGCTTACCAACTAGCCCGGCTTAGCACTCTTTTGAATTCCACCGCTCACTGTTAGACTGCATACATGGAGGCAATTTTCATGTGTCTTATTGCGATAGCAATTATATGGATAGTCTCGGCTGGTTGTTGCCGTCGCCGTCGCCGCCGTCATGCACCGTATATGTATAAGTATGTGTATATATATGAAAGTCTCAAAGAAAAAATAATTCTGAAAAATGCTTCCGAATCGCGGAATCGAACCAGCGACCTCTCGCTCCGCAGTGCGTGGCGCTAACCACTACGCCACAAAACGCAGATCCTTCAGGTAGCTAACGGCGAGCGTTATATACACACCCTTTACCGCTGGCAGTACTCCGAGACGGCAGGCGCGTATAAACGTTTCGTCATTACCAGCGAGATGGAGCGAGAAGCGCAACGGGCGCATTTAAAAGTCGTCGGCCAGCTCTCTCGCTTCTAATATTTGCGCAGGGAGAACCTTGCCCTTCCGCTGTCTGCTCGCGCGATTATCTCATGGTGAGGGGAGGAGGGATGTTTCGAGCTTTCACCGTGATGTCCGCGCTGATGTTACGGAGCGTACGAAAGTCACTCGAGCTCAAGGGACGCCGCTAAGCGAACAAACAGAAGATGAGCGCGAACTATCAAGCGTCACAGCTCTACACTTGAAGCACGCTACTTTCCTTCGCTGCTTCGGCCGCCTTTGAAACAGGAGCGCTGTTCAAACTGAGAGTATCCATTGGCGAGCCTCACTTCGTATAGCATTACAATTTCTTGCTATCGTATTCAATGCTTCGCCCTTGCGGCGAAACTGTCACTCTTTTTTTTTTTTTTTTGATACCGCGAATTACTAAACCTAAGGGCAGGCTTTCGAAAAAAAAAATAATAAAAGAATGATCGAAACCACTGAATGGAGCGTTGTGCAAGCTTTATCTCCAAACAGAGCGCAACTGCACTGCGTGTACTTATACTTTACTCAGATGAAAGAGTTTTGTTATTAGTGTTAGAACTGAATCTGTGAGGTTCTGATGGCTCAGTCGCATTGTCGCCTTCGATTCGACTCCAGTTGGGATGGCTTGCCGCCACGTATAATTGTTCTCCCGTTAACTTATCGCCTGCCCCATCCCAAACTTTTACCGGCTTACAGGCCAGGTTTTTTATTTATTGGAGATGATTTTACCCGAGGCACGTGAACAATAAGGGACAGTGCAATAATGACTCCTATATAACAACGTTTCGCGCAAGAAGTCCAGCAGTGATTATGGGTACTTGCTGTCCGTCAACTAGCGGTTGCAGTTTTCGTGTATTCGTGTAAGTAAGGCTTATGCGTTTATGCGTTTGACTTGATTGGATAGTCACGGTATAAGGTAAGATGAACTGATGGTGACTGCAAAAATGTTCTCACGATTTCCGTTAAGTTCTCAAAGCCATGCACCACTATCGCGGGAAATGCGGCAGTGCATGCCGCACGAGCACCTTTTTCTTCTAGACCACCGCATGCAGTGATGTGCAGCAGCAAGAATAGACTCATGGGGCGCGGATGCGAGCCTCCGAGATCTCCGGTATGTAGCAAGTTACGAATTCTTTTTGAATTTCTTTTGAACCTCCTCGGGATCGACACGCCTGTGTCAGAGATTTCACAGTCTGTACACAGTGCACTTAACTTTCTACATCCAATCTGCGCGGTGCTGCACGAGTTGAGGAATTGCCTTCGAGGTAAAATGATCGCCTTCGACATTAATATGTATATATATGGCGGTGCGCATCCGCCCCCGGAGTGACGCCAGCTTTTATTAATGTCAGGCTGCAATCCTTGCATGTAACACATACGAGGCCTCGTTATTTTAAGGATACAGCGGGACAAGCACTTACAGCTGTCAAAAAAATAATAAATTAAAAAATGCCGGTGCTCCTTTACGAGGGCACGACAGAGCAGTGAAAATTTAAGCAGTGAGTTAAAACTGGAAATAATGCGAATAAAAAAAAACGGACAAAAACATTTAAACATAGAAATAAAGGCGGAATGTATATGAGGCGTCAGGGTTTCTTAAACATGACAGGCGGGAATAAGTGACGCATTGGTAGTGTAAGGTGTCAAACGCGGAGAATTCACAAGAAAGAGCCGCGGCGGTGGAACAAAATATGCTAATGCATGAACGGAGGCGCAAGTGGCGTAATAAAAGCGTTGCGAGAAGTTACAAAAAGACATCGCAAAGCGGGTAAATTAGGGAGTAATAAAAGAGTAAGGCACGAGGACGAGCAGGGATAAGGGACAAAAATAGGGAATAAGGTTAAGACACAATAGAGAAGACATGAGTAAGTATAGAGCGACGGTTTTCGCGATGGTGGGGCATGCGAGAAGAGCCCGGGTCCCTAATAAGGGAAGGCGGGAGACAGGAGGGGAGGGAGGGAGGGAGGGAAAGGGTTGGATGGGGGAGAGGGTATAGACAGGCCGCGTTGGAGGCTTTTAACGAGGCGTGCTCGGCGGCGTCTACGCATGGCTTGCTCCGGAACGCATCGGCGTAGCGCCGGCTGCAGCCGGCGCGCCACGGCCAAACCCGGACGCTAAAGCGCGCGACGTTGCGAAGCGGAGCGCGCTAACGCCACTCGCGCCCGTTCATTTCTGCGTTCCTTGGTTTTCGGCTTCCTCGTGAGGGCGTGTATATAAGTATGTGTAACTTCTTTTTCGCCGCATGAAAAAGATTTCGACATCGCCGCGCGCGGCCGGGCGTTAAGACGAGCGCGTTTTCCGGAATGCGCTGTCCCGAGCATTTCTTCCGCCTCCCCTTCGATCTGTCTCTGTATATACAGGGAGCTATTGCGAAGATTCTTATCGCGAATGCGCGCGCGCGCTTAAGCCATGCGCGACCATCGCCGCAACGTCGATATTCATTCCGCCTGCCCGTGTTTCGTTGTTTGGCTCTACGGCCGCGCTTGTGTGACAGGTCCCGATGGGCCAAATGCGCCGTCTATTATGTCCATATTCGTTTCGCGTTTTTGTGTATATAGTCTCGCTTATTGCCCGCGTTCAAAATGTTTTTGTGCTCTCGCGCGAAGGCAGCTTGCGAAGGAGCTGTTTGAAGTGTGCGCGCGGGCATTTATCTTCTTGTTTTTTTTTTCCTTCTTTTTGTTGTGGTTCCGGACATTTCTACGGAGAGACGATACGGTCGAGCGGACTTCGGCATATAAAGTTATGGTGTGACGAAATAAGTATGACTAAAGTTGGATTAATATGGAAAAAAAGTGCATTTTGACGCTCTCAATAAAACTATTTATTTATTTATTTATTTATTTATTTATTTATTTATTTATTTATTTATTTATTTATTTATTTATTTATTTATTTATTTATTTATTTATTGCCCATACGTGTTGCTGAAAAAATGCGCCGTGGGCGCTGGGAGACTATTCTGTACTAGTACACATATGCTCTGTTTTTCTTGTAGCAGAGAGAACGAAACTCATAATGCGGTCTCTGGTATGAGCGTTCGAGCATGGCAGTTAAGTTATCGAATGCTGTAAAAAAAATGTAAAAAAAGAAATGCGGCAGACAAAGCGTGAAAATCTAGAAAAGGCTGATGCAACTCCAGAATTTGCACACCACCTGTCCTGTAATCCCTGTCGCGTCCTCGTCTCGTAATCCGAAGCTTAACAAGAAATCACGAACCACCACACACTATCCCCAATTGATCGCCCTGCTAACTCCAGAAACAGGTTCCAGCCATACCTAATTCACGCGTGGCTTGTTAAGTAGAAAAGGACAGCGTCATACTACGGCAAGGCATCCATGCTTTCATAAAAGATGGCGATACTTTAATTTTATGCATGCTAAACTTTACCAAAATATTTGTTAACTGATATTTTTTCTTCTTCAAGATTATTGCTGTAGTGCAGACTTCGTCTTCATTGCGGTTTTCGTCATCACGATCATCGTTAGCTGATTATAAATCCACTGCAGGACGAATGCCTCTCAATGATCTCGAATTTTCACTGTCCCAGCAGTAGCGGATTCCATTTTCATGCCTGCAAAATTGTTAGTTTCATCGCTCCATCTAACCAACGGCTGTCCTCGGCCGTGTTTCTCGTCTGCCGGTATCTATTCGAATCATCACTCTAACCGGCGATCGGTTATCTGTCTATCGCATTACGCGACGTACTCAGGTCCACTTTTTTCTGCCTGGTGTCGGCTATAGTCGGCTACAACCTAAAAAAAAAAGTAAGCTCCGCCCCCAGCCTTCGCTGTCCGACCCAGAGATAATTCACATAGATGTCCCGTCCAATAGCACTTACTCATTTTTGTGACGTCAAGCACCTCGTGTTTCAGGTAGGTGACTTTCTCCATACAGACGCATGTTCGTGTCGCAGGTTTTTGGTCGAAAACTCGAACTTTCTGACAAATTTCAGCAAAGATCCCGACATCACTGACGTAATAATTTAAGTAGGGACGACGAACTTTTAATTCTTACTGTGCGTAGCACTTACATTAGCAGCGAAAAGAAGTACTTTATGTTGAAACGTGAAGCACCAAGCATAACTCCCTTGCGCACATGAATGATAGGCGCGTCGCAGTTCGAGGGGCGGAGATTGTATTTATTGAACTTACCCCCGTTTGTTCTCTAATCCACTCCGCTTTCATAATGTTACGCCTGTCATTTTCCGTTCCATCGCACGCTGCACGCTTTGTTAACTAAATCTCCAGTTTCTTTGTTGTCCCTTAAGTTTCACCTCATATGCTAGTGCAGCCGAACCTCGTTGTAACGAAGTAGCACCGCGACCATACGTTAGTTCGTTATATCGGATATTCGTTGTAACAGTTCGTACAGAAATCGGCTCTGACAAATCGGCAAATTGGCTTACGGGCAAAAAAACTATAGATACAGAAACGCATGCGCTGCGCTGAACGACGTTTTGCACTGGTGTCAGTGAACGAGAGGGCCTTTTCTACTTCGGCAGTCTCAGTCGTCGGGAGTTTCTCCAAGTACTACATAGCTTCTCAGTCTCCTGGCGGTCTCAACCACATTTTAAACAAAAATGTGCTTCTGAATTGTCTTTCTATATTTATTGTGTATCTTACGATATATATATATATATATATATATATATATATATATATATATATAAAGGCTTAAATGCGGAAGAGTAACTTCGGTTGCCGCAAGGTTATAAGTATTTTAGAGTAGATGCGCCTTCATAAAAAGCAACTTTATTGTCGACGTAAGCGCATCGAAGCCTGGTAAATTTCGTCTTGATGAAGATCGGTCTCCAATCGAAACGTCGACAATAAAGTTGTTTTTTATGAAGGCGCATCTACCCTTAAAAATATATATATATATATATATATATATATATATATATATATATATATATATATATATATATATATATATATATATATATATATATATATATATATATATATAGATCCCTAATTACTATCTGCACTAACCTGCTATCGTTTACTATACTTTATTCTATTGGCTCACCATGTTTTTATTGCTTCCATTTTTTATGGAATTCATTTTGTCAATTAGTTTCTTTTTATGATGGCCCCTGCTTGGCCTGTCGACCGCAGCATGCTATGTGTGTGTGTGCTTGTATATATATATATATATATATATATATATATATATATATATATATATATATATATATATATATATATATATACGTTGTCTTTTGTTTGTCGCAATCATAACTGGGTAAGTTCCTTTTCTAGTTGTTGTTGATGCTGCCAGAAAAGCGGTCCACAGAAATCCTGGCTCAAATCCTATCAAAATGCTTCGCAATAAAACGAAGGAAAAAAAAAAACGAAATCGGAGGCTTTCGCTGGCGGCACTGTAGCGACATGTTCAGCTCACACTCCGCAGGGCAGTGCGTCGCGCACCGGCTGCCACTGCGCTGCGGAAAACGTTGATCTTCGCTGCCATACCCTCGACGTGTTTTGTGCCGGTACAAGGCCGCGGCACCGAAGGGCCTTTTGTGTCGATATTTTATTGTCGCTGCCGGAAACGGAGGAGGTAGAGGTGTAGCGCCTCCGAGCGTCGCATCAGAAGGGGCCATCGGCGCGTCCTGCGCTGAAGTGCCGGGATTGTTTGTTTGTTTGTTTGTTTAACAAGTCCCTTCACAGCGCCTTCGCACAAAGGACTTCGGGATATATTTTTGTTGTATCTTTCGTTCTAAGAGATAGCTGATGCCCGTTGTAACGCTATTTAGAAACAACAGAAAAAGAAATATCAGTGAACGGAAAAGGGTGCACGTAGGTGGGAATGGAGGCTCAATATAAACAGTACACACACACACCACACACACACACACACACACACACACACACACACACACACACACACACACACACACACACACACACACGCGCGCGCGCGCGCGCACGCACACACACACACACACACACACACACACACACGCGCACACACACACACACACACACACACACACACACACCACGCACGCACGCACGCACGCACACGCACACGCACAGACACACACGCACGCACGCACACACAATAAGAAAAAAAAGAAGGCAGCTTTTAGAGTTGGAAAGACGCGTTTCTTATCTCCTCTATTCCCTGCATTGCTCAACAACGCTTTCACTCTTCTGTCTGGCGAAGCGAGAGTAGACATGCGCTTTGCGAAAGTCCCGGCCAGTTTTCGCGATCAATGTTTGTGTGCCTGTGCGTGTGCTTGCTTTGGTCGCCGTCCTTGCTGGATGGGCCGCTAATGGGGTGCTTGCTATCTCGAGTTTGTTGTATCGCTTTTTTGAAGCGTGAGGCTGCGCATGCCCTGTCGCGCCTACCGCGCCGAGGTTTTGTAGGCGCGTATCTGCCCCAACGACTTAACGCTTCGTGGCCGATTTGAATCCAATAGGGAACCCAAGCTCAAGCTCGTGCGCGACGCTCGCGCGGCTGAGCTATGCGTTACCGGGGGCAGACGCTGCTCGCGAAAGCTGTTTGTCGCCGGATTTGCCAGCGGCGGCAGCAAGGACACGTGCGCGCATGCGCTCCTCATTCGGCTCAGAGCACTGCTAGGGAGCGATAGTTACATTGTGACGCACCACAAATGCAATCCGAGAGCTCTGCGCCTGCGCGGAAGTGGGGCGGCAGTGTTGTGGCCGTAGATGCATGCCCCCAGTTGTGATAAGAGGAGTGGCGCCGCTCGACGTTGCTTTGGAAGCCTATACAGTGATTTATTTATTATTATTATTATTATTATTATTATTATTATTATTATTATTATTTTATTAGAAAGCATTTTCGATGGAGGCGAAAATGTTTGAGGCCCGTGTACTTAGATTTAGGTGCACGTTAAAGAACCCCAGGTGGTCGAAATTTCCGGAGCCCTCCACTACGGCGTCTCTCATAATCATATCGTGGTTTTGGGACCCCAGATATTATTATTATTTTTATTAGAAACTCAGAAGCGGGTAAAATGCAAGACAACTGCGTACTGCTTAAAAAATGAAACGAAAAATAACTGTGCGACACCGTCTTTCACGTGCCTATGCTTCTCGAACTGTGCTACAAGATTGTCGGCTAATCTATAGTGGGATGGAAAGGTCATGTGCTCCTGCAAATTGGGACTGTTCCTGGAAACATGGCGAACGCGCAATTGGGTGCCACGATTTCTTCCTTCCTACGTTGTATATCGTGGCTCCGGAAATACTCGATTTGTAATCGAATTATTTTCTAGTAACAGTAAGCGAATTATAAACACAAGCATGGCCTAAATTTTTACGCCATATGCTTTTGCTCATCCTTAGCTTCGTTTATATTCAAGGTGCGCGGGCTTCGCGACGACAGAGATGATAGATTTCTCGCGGGAATGCTGAGCAACGCGACATATGCAGGTAAAAGCAACTGCATAGTAATGAGATGTGACAGAGAATCGAAGTCGACGGCCGAGTCGGGCGAGGAAATCAAGTCTAACGCCGCACCGCATGTATACGCGCCCTTTCGTCCGCAGGGTAACGTGTTGATGGGAGGAGCGCTGTAGTACGTCTTGTTTCGCTGTCAAAGCAAGCAGCTTGCACACTACGCCCTGCGCATGTTGGGCATCGACTTTCTCGGCGTAATGGTGTGCCGGCATACATCGCTAAGTCGCAGGCCCAACAGCTGTTCACGACAGGAACGCGCGTATCCGGATTGCGCGACTTCGAGTCCCCGTTGCACTTTGCGCGCTTGCAGCTGCTCCTCGTAAGCCACTCGCGCAACATCAACTGTTCCTAGGTTTTTCCCAGTGAGTCGCAAAGACCGGGAGCCGTGTCACTGGCGAGTCGTCTTTGATTGCGGCCTGCAGTGGTCAGGAAAGGAGTTGATGAGGCTGTACGTAATCAGAAACTCTTGCGACTCCGAGCTCACGCACGCCGCGACAGCAACATATTCTTACACAGTAGCTGCCACCATGAACTCAAGAATATCGACGTGATGAACAAAACGTCATATTCGTCTGCTGTGCTCCTACTGTGTCCAATACACATGCGCACACGTTATTACTCTCGGAGTCTTGCGTGGTTTTTTCAGTCTTGAGAGATTCTTGTGCCAGCTGGATGACCTGAAGGCGGATAAGCTAGCGTTTTGACGCTTTAGGTTTCGACGTGCACCATGGTGGATTTCGGTAATTCTCGCGTTCCTACAAATAAAGTAAACTTTTCAATGTATTCTGAAAACTGTGTATCGTTGCGGTATTGGGTTCATTAAAAGGAGATCAAAGGCCATATACGTCTTTAAAAAAAGTAAGTTTGTACTGCAACTGCAGCACGGAATGGATACACTTCAATGCTTTTTTTTCAGTTTAGCGTAGAACATCTTTACAGACAAGAACTTGAACTGTGTAGGCCAGACCAGACGCCGTCAGTGATTGATGACGTACTGTAGCGACCATGGGAATAAACTAAAATTCACGATCGCCGGCAGACTTTCGTTTCTTGCGTCTTTTCTGACTCGCTATTCCTCTTTACACGCTAAGATTGAGTTTCTTAATGTTCGTAGGGGAGGTTAGCATGCTAACCTCCCCCTACAAACATTAAATAGCGCAGCTCATTATGCGCGTTCAATGTACTTACACAGTGCAGTTCAGTACAGTCAATACAGTTCTCTTGGAGCTCAGATCTCTTCCTTTCTTCTTTTTTTTTTGCTAGTGTGCTTTTCGCGTTTACTCGTTCATTCGATCGTCCGACGACTTGAACATGGGCGCGGTGGCAGTTTGTAGGCCGTGAATGATGAATGTAGGACACCTCTGTACCAGCCGTGGTGGCTCAGCGTCTTAGGTGTCTCGTAATACTTAGAGCGTGGGTTCGGTTACCGGTCATGACGACGCATTTATACCAGGTCGAAATGAAAAGAAAATTCTTTGTACTTTGATGTAGGTGGGCGTCCATAGATTCCCGATTGGTGCAAATTAATCCGAAGTCCCCCGTATATACGGCGTGCCTCATAATCATGTGGTGGTTTTGGCATGCGAAACCCCAGAATATAATTTAATTTTAGCTATCTTGCCGATGTAGAAGGGTGAATTACTAATGCAGCTCGAGTAATTTTTCTCCTAGTTGACCCCGTCACGTGCAGTCTTGTTCCGGAGGCCGGTTGGCATACGGACTAGCACGCCTCTGTCATTTGCCAGTCGTTACAGTCCATATGTGGAGTCTGTCAACATTGTCCTTTACGGGTCAGCTAAACTTATTTTACTATCTAGAGTTTTTCTTCGCGGACGGTTTCCTGTCTTTTTCCTGTTCACGCTCCGATAATTTAATTAGTCGTTTATCGGTTTCACCGATTGATTATCGGTCCCCGGCGCGTTCTAAAACTTCGGCGTCAGCTGGCGTTGACCGTGGCGCGTTCCTCCGGGAGCTATATCGAGCTCTGTCTGACGGCACAGAAGCCGGCGACGGTGCGAGAGCTCCCGACCGAGTTGTTGCTCATCCGTCGAGGGGGGCACCTCACTTCGCGAAGGCACTCGCCTTCTTTCTTCCCGCCAGGCCGCCGCGGGCGATCGATATATTAATGCGAAACGGGAGACCCGGGCCCAGTTCGGCCACGTGTCCGCGTATCTCGGTCTCCTTATTTTTTTTTCCCCTACTCTGCCACGTATACTTTCCACCTTCCGCACTGCCATGCCATGCTGCCGCTGTTCGTCTTCGTCCGTGTCCCGTTTCTTATCTGTTTGCTCGCCGAGCCCCGATGGCTTGCAAGTAGTAGTAGCTCCGTGCCTTCGCTTTGCCGCTTTCTTCCTCAGCATCGTCCCGTCGATGGATCGTCTTGCGGTGAAGCGAATGACGTCGTACCCATAATGATGGAGGAGGCTTTTTTCTCTCTTTCTCGAAGCATTGTCATAATAGCAGCAGCGCGACTGGGACGGGGATAGCGGAGAGGAGGATGACACACACCAGGCCCGTAGCCAGGAATTTTTTTCGGGGGGGCTCACTTGCTGAAGGTCTTCGCCATTCGAGAAAAACACCTATTTTAATTATCCATTCTCGGTAATTTCGATGGAGGGGGTAAACACCCCCTCCATCGAAATTTCCGAAGGGGGGGGGGTGCTCTAGGGCACCTGCCCTGGCTACCTGCCTGACACACGCACACACACACACGCGCGCACGCACGCACGCACGCACGCACGCACACACACACACACACGCACACACACACACACACACACACACGCACGCACGCACACACACGCACGCACGCACGTACACACACACACCACTAATGGTAAAAACCACATTAACAAATTAGCAGAGAACAAGAAGGGGGGGGGGGGCAGAGGGGCCGGTGGGGGTTCGACCAGCCTTTATGCATGTTCGTGCGTATGTTTGTATGTGTGCATGTACTATCGCGCTCAGTATGAGCTACATCACGCGAGCGCGTGGCCGAGCTCTCAGCAAGGTTGTACAGTGGCACCGATTATGGCATATTTTCGAGTTGTCGGGAGAGAGTTTGGCTGTCCCTGCAAGCGCGCATCGCCTCCATTTGCTTTCACCCTCGCCCTCGTTTTGCCCTGCGGTGATATCAGCTGCGAAAATGATAACTTCGATGGGGAGAGCAAGTAAGCGGGGGCGATGCGCGCTCGTACGAGCAGCCAAACTCACTCCCGTTAACTCTAAAATATGCCATAATCGGCGCCACTGTACAACCTTGCAGAGCGCTCGGCCACGCGCTCGCGTGATGTAGCTGACACTGAGCGCGATAGTACATATACACATACGAAATTGAAGAACTTCAGGGGGGTTGAACCCCCCCCCCCCTCCTCCCCCGGCTACGCCAATGGTATCAAAGAACCCCGACACGTGTCCATCACCGTAATCACAACGTGCTTGGAAAAGCTCTGAAAGCTACAGATGTGTCCAGAAGACGCCTTTCTATATCCTACAGTGCCAACGACGGCATGTTCGCGCATTTCTCGTTCACGTGTTCTTTTTGTACGCTTCAATAATTTCTCGCGTCATTCTGATTCGGCTGGTCACCGTGGTGTCTCAAGTGTAATGTTATGCTTCCTACACTGCGGGGCACCGTCGCACAAAATTAATAATGGGCTCAACTATGTGTGCCCCAACAATCACGCGTGTGTATTATTTTGATCAATATGACTTCGATTGCAGGTTGAATAACCTAGTCAAACTGCAATAATTACGTTGAATGATGACTAGGCAAATTAATATTAATTTAGCCATACTCCTATAAGCATTCGTCGAGAGTCGTCACAGAGAGGGTGCAATGAGTGAAACTTACATAAACACTCAAATTTTAAAATGGTCATCTAACGAGCAAAATCTTACTTTTTTTTTTAATTTATTACTTTTACGTCTCAGAACCGCGATACAGTTACGAGGAACGCCGTAGTAAGGGATTCCTAAATCGTTCCGTCCACCTGGAGTTCTTTAAGGCGGCCAGAAATCGAAGTGCACTCTTGTTTTTCTGCGTATCGGCTCCATCTAAATGCGGCCTTCACGAGTGGTAATCGAACCCACATCCCCGACTTTATGTATGTTCGTGCGCGCGTTTGTATGTGTGCGTCTATATATACGCAAGCAAAACTGAAAAATTTCGGGGGGGGTTGAACCCTTCCCCCAATCCCCCCGTGGCTACGCCCCTGCTGTATACAAATTGACTGCGATTGCTTATCCTTAGCGCGAGCACAACAGAACCAATACGCGGCTCGAGGGGCCCGTTCAAACGAGCGATGTGAATTCATCTTACGTGCAGAGTATGACTGAAGTATCGCGCAGGCGACGTTCTCAAACGACGCACGTAGTTTGGAGCTCGGGTCTATCTCGCTAGACTCAAATCCCTCGCAAGCTCGTGTAGAGAAACGAAATTAGCATAAACACGTCGCCGACAGGGCTAATCACGAACCGTGCATTGCGAACTGCGGCACTGAACAAACGAGATAAAGGGAGAAATAAATTGGAGAGACATTCGATGCTCTCTTTACTTGAGCATCAAAAATGAGAAAAAAGAAAGAGGAGAAATTTGCAGGGAGTCGCCAGTAATACGAACGCGGCAGTGTTAAGCGGATGACTCGCGCGTACTTCAGCCCCTGATAGCAGGAACTTGATATTCATGCAAGAAGAAAGATGAACGGAAATTACTCCGGTAAAAAGCTTACGATTACCTTATATCGGAGGCAAAATGCGGGGTAAAAGGGAGGGGGGGAGAGACAGTGGACAGGTTTATCAGATCAGCGCTTATTCAATTGGCGACAAAAGGGGGATTGGATTTCTGCGAAGGTGAGATTACGAGAACTAGCGGAGCAACGCGGCACGCTATATGCCAAGTAGTTGGAGGGGTCTTCTGAAGAATTCAAATAGTGGGTTGGAGTGGGCGGATGAAGGGGCTAGCGATGAGAAATAGCATTGGAAGCCAGCGGAAGTGAAAGGACGAACGACTTAAACATTGGTTCGTGTTATGTCGGTCGCTCGGCCGTATATTAGGTACGGAGGAGTCGTTCGCTTTTCGCTCCTTTCTTTCTTTTGTTTTTTTTTGTCCTGTCCTCCGGACGCTGACCGTCCGAAGCACCAATTTGCTCCCCTGACAAAAAAACAAAAGGATAAAAAACATAATCTTTTTAGCATACAGCTGCGACTAAAGGTACTTACGTCAGAACAGGCATAGCTCTGATTCTTCTATACGCACTGGTGCCGACGCTTGCGCTCTCGGCCATCAGCCGCTGTTTCGAATGAACTTTCGCAATCTTGTATGGTGAAGAAACTGCGTGCTACATATCTTTTAGAAAGGTATTGTGTTTTCAGTGCGGAGTGTCGGATTAACTGAATTTCTTGGTATTGGAACGAAAACCCTTTCTAGGTCATGTTGTAAGCCGACGTGTAGGATTGTAGACATCAACAAAACTTAGACTTTACGGAAATTTCATGCGAGACTCTCGTTTCAGTGCTCGCGGCATGCGCCTTCTCAGTGGGCCTTTGCAGGCGCTGGAGGACGCTGGAAAGATGAAAGACGCCGTGCCGATGCGGTCCAGAAAACAGCGTTGTATACAGGGATCTACAATAAAACTGTACGCTTACGCACCACATAAACAACACACCAAAAGGAGATTCTGCGTAGATTTCTTTTTTAGTTATTCGCGAAGGTTTACCGCGAGGCATGTGAAGAATAAGTGAAGACTATATAAAGGGTTCTAAAAAAATCAGGAATAATCGCCGGGGAAATTCGAGTTGCCATCACACGGAGAGTCCTGACTCTACATTTTTCGTTGTTTAACTATGAAGGCCCGCAACAGACACGCGTACTCTGTGCTGCCTCGTCGTGTGAGGAGTGGCCGTTTGCGCAGCCGCTATACTCTGCTGACATACTTAGTTACCGTTATGGAGTGCTTCCTGTTTAGATATAAGGCAGCTGCACGGGCGCAAGCACGAACGCGTGAGTAACGGAGACTGCGCGCTGACGAAGCAGCAGCCACCGTTCTCTATAGGTACCTGTTTGTCTATAGTCGCAGTGGTCACGCCACGAACTTTGCGTGCTTGGTATACACGGTGAATGGCGCATCGCTAACGCGCGACAGCAGCTGTTTGATTCGCATTTTTTTTTAGTTTCAAACAATGATGTGAGAGTCCTATACGACAAACTCGGCACAGGAAACCGCTAGGGAAGGTTTCGAGACAAAACCAGGATGTTGCCGCTTTTTTTTCTTTTCTTGACCTCACTCGCATCGTGCCGTGCAGTACATCTATTTCGACGTCCCCGTGGATAGAGTTAGTCTATTATGTTGTCTCTGCGGCGTAATCCGGGTAAGATTGGCGTGCGTATGCGATATCTGCAGAAGCGGATACGGTTCCGGCTCAGTACCCAGTATGCCATCGATCATGGTCCGCATGCGATCGCTCTAGGCAGAAATAAAGGGGAAATAAAACTTCAACATGGCATTTCAGGAAACGCGGCTTGTTTTACAGCTGCGAAAACGTTTATCTTCAGATACGGCAAGTACCAGAACAACGTGATTCTATACAAACCGAGTGTTCTATTTGATATATCTGCTCTGTAGTGTCGAAAAAGAAGTGATTTCTTTTCTTTTTTCTCTTACTAGACTCGCTATTGCAAAGCTCTCTATGCAACCATACCCCCCCCCCCCTCCTCTCCCAACCCTTCTCATCAAAACTACGACGAATAGCTTTCAAGGTGTGCGGTGTAATGGACGTGGCTTTAAGGATTTTTTATCTGCTCGAGCATGTGTAGAACTACTGAGACATCGCCTGTCACATCTCTGACAAGTGTCAGAAACTTACAGGACACTCCGTGCTGCTGTCATGTTTCGGCCGGACGACAAAGGCTGATAGACAACTTTGTTTGTCAATTTAGTTCAGAATGTATAATTAGGTTAGGACGCGAGCTGTCGCATGTCACTCGTTTGACCGTATTTGCTATTGGAGGGCCGGGGGAGGGGGGGAGGGGCGTTTGCCTTCCTCGGTCAAGGAAGGCAGACGAAAATTTTGGGGGCCAGCCGCTTCCCGTGCCCCCCCCCCCCCTCTCTCTCTCTCTCACACACACCCTGCCCCGCTCCTGCTGGTATTTAGGTTTGCTCTTTAGCACGTCCACATGAGAAGTTGGTGGTTGCAGCAGTGATGCCGCTTGTCCACTCTGGCCGTAGCTGGCTGCCTACAGTTTTTAGAACGCGCTAGTCGCCCGATCGTGTACGCTGTCCTTGGCGGATATGAGACATCGTCTGCCAGGACGCGCCCTCGCGCTTCAGGCGTGGTCAGCCCCCGTCCTTCGCGTAGGCGTAGGATGTATCCCATGCGTCAGATTCTATAAATAGGCGCAGAACTCGATTCGTGCTTGCGTGTACAGGCGGATCGCTGCCATAGGCAATTGCCTGCTTGTTCAGTGCATTTTTGATGCCTCATCTCGCGTAATAACTTCTCGTTCAAAACCTAGACATGCTGTCACTTTCCTAGAGCGACATATTTGACCCACGCTGGCGTTATATTTCGAGCGCATAATTTGTTGCGTCCACTATGCTGATAACCGTCTGGACAAAAACAAACAAAAAAAAACCACTGCGTAATGCGCACCACCGAAAGCTCACACATTGTGGAGGCATTACAAAAACCCTCGCAGAAGTTAAAAATACGAATGAAAATCCCGATAATGAAGGAACTCTAACGAAGTTTGAGCGAGCTTGTGACCAGGAGTGACGCGGCCTCCCTTGGAGCTTCGGATCCTCTCTCACATGTTCAAAAGCGCGCGTTCACGGGTCACTGTCACTTTGAAAATTTAGTTAGTGTAAGGGATTTTCGAGCGCGGCAGCTAAATCATATATTCCTGTGGCTCTTGCTTAAACTGTGTCATGATTCTCTCTTTCGGGCCTCTACAAAGAGCTGTTTGCAGGGCTCACATTCTCGACGCGCTGCATAATTTAACACGTGCTCTTCACGATGCACCGAGCGAGAAAAAAAAAATGCTGCGATTGTACGCGGTTAAGCCAAGCTTGTCTAGCGATAGCAGCAACTGCGGCGGAAAACGTGCCGCGGCGGTGTCCCGCGCTTCGACACCCCTGCGCAGCAAGCAGCGGCAAGCTATCCACATTTCGTATTGCTGCCGGTGCGGGAGTTGTAACGTGACAGAAGTTTAAAGGGGTGCTGACACCTTTTTTTCGAAGGTGAGTTTACTGTGCCATACAATTCTCCTGTGTGCAGAGACGGCTCTCAGCAAGTGTGAAGCTCAGCAAATGCTGATAAGATATTTTAATTTGATATTAAAGTCAATCTTTCCATGGCGCACCTACTGACATACACACTAGCTTGACGCCAGGCTACAGTACAAATTCTGGTGACCTCACGCAGCAGTCTGGCTAGCTGTGATGACGTTAGGTACCAAAACGTCCAAGATGGCCGCTTGTGCGTCATCAAAACTTCCAAAATGACCGCTTGTGGGTCACCAACGGAGCCCCGGTGCGGAGCGGTCGTGGAAACGTCACTATATATTGTGCGAGCACGTGACGAGAAGCTCATACCGTGTTGTGACGTCAGGGTACAGTAGGAACCGAAACTAGCTTTTAAAAACACACTGTAATTACCTCTTCAGGGCGCACTCGCGCTTAGCACTGCCTTTTCTAGGCTCCTGAGGGGTTGTCATTTCATCTGACGCAAAAAAGAACGACAACTGAAAATATTCGTGTAAGTACCCCTTTAATTCTGGAGGCGCTCGCGCCCGCCGGCTCTCGCCGACCGACCGAGAGGGGGTGCGCGGCAGAGGAGAACGAACAGGCACTGCGCATGTCCGTTGCTACGACGATGCGCGAGCGAGGACGCTCCGATTCAAGGGCGAACTCATGCAGGAGAACGTTTTCTGAATTTGTACCGGGAGTAGTAGAGCTATCGCTCTAAAAGGGAGTTAACCACGAGTTTACCAGCACCCATCGTTGTGTCGATATCTGGATACATGCATACCCATCACCCATCTTTATGCCCACGTCTGGGTAGAAATATACAAAAGAGTATAAGCTCTTTTTCCTTTTCGATGGAAGAGAAAATGTTTGAGGCCCGTGTGCTTAGATTGAGGTGCACGTTAATGAACCCCAGGTGGTCGAAACTTCCGGAGCCCTCCACTACGGCGTCTCTCATAATCATATCGTGGTTTTAGGACGTTATACCCCAGATATTATTATTATTATTATTATTATTATTATTATTATTAAATGCGAAGCATTTCTTAGCGAACCTTTGGCACTTTGAGCGTTTCTATCTACGTATCTATCTATCTATCTATCTGTCTATCTAGCCGCCTACGTCTGGGTGTTCTCATGATCGCCCCCTTAGCTTGGTGTAGACCGAAATTGACATGGAAGGGTAAGAGAATTTGACGAATGCGACTGTCGGGTCATGACATGAATAACGTGAAAATCCTGTCGCGTACGTCGTCAAACCCTTTCCACCAGACACGTGTGGCACATACCCGTTTACCACGGGCCGCGGTGTACGGGTATGCGCCACAGGTGATTGACAGTTTATATCTACCTAGGAACGGCGAGAACAGACATTGTTAACTTAAATGCGACAATGTTAAGAAAAACTGCCGTCGGCAGCGTTGGCCGACGAATTGAAAGAATGAAAATTAGGATCCCAGCAGGAATCGAACCCAAGAATTCTGCGTGGCAATCAGGTATTCTACCACAGAGCCACGTGAGGTTTACGAACTGGTTTGAAAAAACAGCCTATGCAGGCGTAATGTCGGCGCAACGTCAATTGTGCTTGTGGTGCTGGCTATCTGATTTTCAAAGAAAGCAATAAACACTCCATGATACGACTACGATGCGTACTCCTACGATACAGGCGACATATCAGATTAACGTCTGTGGTTCCAGTATTGGCTCCGCTTTTATAGCAGTCTAATAAACATTGTATACCTATTCCTATGATTCAGCAAGCGATGTTGAAGCATATTGCTTTCTAGCGCAAAACACGACACCACAAGAAAGAAGACGGGACACAGCGCTTTCTTGTGGTGTCGTGTTTTGCGCTAAAAAGCAATATGGATTATAACCAACTAGCCCGCCAACGCATTCTGTTGAGCTATGTTGAAGCATTGCTCGACCCCGTAGGAATACATTAACGAAAGTTACGTATGATATTCACATCATCGCACCGTAAAGTGCACTTAGTCTGCCAGAACGACGCAGTGTCCTCTTCATTTCTTACGAGGCTGGGCGATGGCCTCATGCTGAATGAGGACGATGCCAGATTGATTACAACCGCTTTGTACAGAAGGCTACGTAGGCCACATACGCCCAGGTAGACTACAAATACGACAAGCGCCATCCACTGATGTTGGTCTACGTAGCATTATACAGGCCTACCAGCATCGACGGCATATATCGACAGACAATTTGTTGACGAAATGAACGAGGCATTCACGATTTCCAACAGCTGTACCATACCTCATACTTCACTACAGATGGACCCCTCTTCATCGCTATCACAACCGGATCCGATAACAAGTCATGACCAGCTCCTGGTGCTCACTGATCACGGTGATGTTGACCTTGTTCAAGAACTGTCAAGAACCTCTTCCACACATGCACACGGGTTCGTGAAACGTGCGTTCGCTCTCCATCATAAGGGACAAGTATAAGCACTACATATTGGTTTGCCGCTTCTGGTGTTGGTGATACCCACGTTGCCATTGGCAGCGTTACCCAACTGTAAATACCTTGTTATATAACACATATGCGGCTCTTCAACATATATGCGTGCGTATAAAATTTATACATATCTTTAGCGCCATTTTGTAACGTTTCGCTCAGTAAAAAAAATTACGCCACAGTCATCTTCCCGCCGCATGCTTCGCATAACATCGACTCCCACGGTACGTGGGATCTGCCAAATTTTATTATTATTATTATTATTATTATTATTATTATTATTATTATTATTATTATTAATATTATTATTATTATTATTATTATTATTATTATTATTATTATTATTATTATTATTATTATTATTATTAAAGATCTTTTTCCGAAGCATTTGGAAACACTGGCGTGGCTCTGTGGTCGAATACTTGACTGCCACACACAAAACGTAGGTTCAATTCCGGCTCGAGCCCTGATTTTTAGTCTTTGCACTCATCGAGATTTTCCGCTCATGGAAAGCGCCGAGTTCTTGCCCACAACCAACGCCGCTGACGCCGACACCGCATTTTCTGCGGCACGGGCTCTTTAACGCTATCGCGTTAAGGCAAAGCAGAAACAAGCTGCGCACATGGGAATTCGTGTTCCGAGAAAAATCGCTCGCCTAGCGAAATCGACGAGCAAGGTACATACAAGAGAGAGAGCGAGAGAGAGAGAGAGAGAGCCTTTCTTATTTCTCATAGTTGTTCTTTAAGCTTCATTGCTTATTAATTGCTCTCATTAAACTACCTCTTTAGAACCGCCTAGGCACGCCATCGCTACGCAATTAAAGGCGCAAGAAGCGCTCTAAGATACCTCGGTAAAATTGCGTACGCAAGGGGTATGCTTCGAGAAAGAGAAAGAAGCCCTTGGCGCTCCAACCAGCTCACAAGATCGTCCTTCGCTGGAGCAGCAAGAAAATTTTAATTAAATCCAGTCACACGAGAGCGGGCTACTTATTAAAATTTCAAGAGGGTGAAAGCGCGGTCTAAGCCGGTGCTGGACACACTATGCGCGGCTTGGCTTCGGCGGCTTGTAAGGCTGGCGTGTTTGCCGAATTCACCTTCGCTCTTGATTCTCTGCTTGCTTTGTTAAAAACAAAAAATCTCTCGCGGTTTCGGAGGGAAAGGTTGATTACACGATTATAAAGTTCTTAAAAGGTAAGCAAACAAGGTCACTTGAATGCTGCTTCTTTTGGACACGGCTGGGTGCAATAAAACGAAGGAACATGTTCATCAGCCGCGTTAGGTGATGAGGGCTTCTTTGGCGAGATGAACGTGTGGGTGTTCCAAGGAGGCTGAAGAATTTTTTTCAACCTCGTTGGGATGTTCCTGCATATCCGCAGGATGAGTGGAGCACGCGGCCGCGAAAGGTGATCAGCCTTGAAGATGGTACTCGAGTGTGGCGGGATTGGTGTGCATGTTTTTTTTTTATTCGCGTTAGTTTGCCCTGCGGCATCAATACACATTAGAGTGATTAGACTGTCATGCTTATATTCTAGGTGGTTTTAGTTTTCTTTTTTTTTAAAGGGAAAGTACTAAATTTTTAAAAGGAAATGTTTATCTAAGGGAGGTTGGCATCACGTGTGATGCCCGCGACTCCTTCTCTCTTAGGCTACCAACCTCCTTGGCTACCAGTGCGTAGAAAACATACTCCGGTTTCAGACACACACAAACAAACAAACAAAAAAAAACGTGAGACAGCACTCAACAAATCTTCGAATATTCACCGGCTTTTTATAATTGCGCTCATTTCTAACGTATCGTTAAAACTAACATTAACAAAACTCGTAGAGATAAGCTCTTTTTTTATGACCAAAGAATATTGACACTTGCTGAAGACCTTGACTATTTTAGAAAAACACCTATTTCATCACTTATTTTTGATAAACACTCCCCTCCATCAGAATTTCGGGGGGGGGGGGGGGGCGGTGGAGCAGGGCCCCTAGGGCACTCCCCTGGCTACGGGCCTTAGCGAAACGTTACTAAGGACAGATACAAAAAGCGCTTGTGGCTTGTCCTTTTTGTAACCGACGGCGTCCTATAAGTAAATCGTTGCACTGCCTACGATGACGAATCAGTACCACCTAACTTCATCAACTTGTTTGTTAAGATTCGACCCCGTTTCTGAAGGTCGGGTTCAAAGGAAGTGGGTATTAATTGCAAAAAAAACACACACTTATGAATAGTTGTCTTCTGGAACGCGTCAAATGACTTCAGGTGGTAGGCATTGATCCGTAGCCCCCATCTACGGCCTGTCTCATTATTATTATTATTATTATTATTATTATTATTATTATTATTATTATTATTATTATTATTATTGTTGTTGTTGTTGTTGTTGTTGTTGTTGTTGTTGTTGTTGTTGTTTCGTCAACTCCACAATTTAGTAATTGACAACGTAGAGAAATTTATTCGAGAACAGCAGATGTATCCAGTCCGACCTACCCAGGTATAATAACGAAAACGGGGCGGGGACAGCGAGCCTCTACCCTACAGAAGTCTCTATGGAATAAAGTATCTTTAAAATATCTATAAAGAGTGTGCGACCGCAGTGCAAGCACTTCGTTCTCTCCTCTAAACTCTGTATGCGAGGGATTCCAAATGTTACTGTATTAAGAGGTTGGTGCTAGACAGCGTATCATTGAATCCAGGTGTGGCTTTTACGGATTGTGACTTTCGTCTACTAATCGGAGCACAGAATGTTTACCGAGAGTGCTTCATAGGAAAGAATCTTGTCATTAGTAACGACCGTACTAAGGGCCTGCAAAATGATCACGAATAAAGCCGGTGTTGTTTGAAATAAGCTTAATGAACGAGGCGAATGGTTTCCCACGGGAAAAATATTGTAACTATGTTTCAATTTGCTTTATTGCGCTGCTGTCTCGACGTAACAGTCTGCGTGCTTGTATAGTTATGCATGCTATGCTGAATTCACCAACCGTGTGTTTTCGCAGGTAGCTGTGTCTTTAACGGTGCTTCAAATGGGGTTTGTTGGTATGACAAACTGAATGATATCGATGATACACTGCTGAGATGCACAGAGGCAAACACTCACAAGAAAACATGAAGCGGACGCAAGGCGTGCGACCGTTTCCTGTTTTATTGTGATTCTTCGTCTCTGTGCACTTCAGCGGCGCGTAATTTACCCTTCGGTGCAACTATATGCAGTACTTTGCAGCCTGACATCAAGGTCGTGACGTGAAGACCATGGTCGCGATACATCTGACGGAAGCTTCTTAGGTCTCAGTGACGCTAAATATGTTGATTCAGTGTGGCTTCGCTGTTACCTTGATGGGTAACACCGGTGGTGGTGGTGGTGGTGCATGACCAGGATTTGGGGACATATGCACGTAGCGCCATCTGTCGTCGGGGACTGCGGTGGCCTGCCGTAACTGAATGGGAAATAGGCGAAAAAAATCATATCTGACGTAAAAATACAGATATCAAAAACGACTCCCGGTTCTATACAGCAGAGACTTACTTGAACATTCTGTTAAAATTACAGTGTGGCGCTACAAACCACGTGGCTTCCCAGAGTGTTTAAAATTTTACAATGGGGCCCCATGTATTTCTAATGGGCGGTGTTCAATTGTCCTGGGAAGCCACAGGCTTTGTAGTGCGATACTGCAATTTTACCAAAATGTTCCAGTGGGTCTCTACTATATAGAACCCCGAGTCGTTTTTGATAGCTTGCTTTTTTCAAGAGATATGATTTTTTTTTTTCGCATATCTCCCATTCAGTTACGGCAGGAGGCTGTCGTTACCGCCGAGAGATGGCGCCACGCACAGATGTCCCCAAATCCTGGGAATGGGTGGTGATGGTGATGATGATGTTGATGATGATGTTGCCACAGACGGTGCTAGCCTGACAGACCTGGCTGGAAATTTCTCCGCCTCAGCGACTGTTTCCATGCTGTATGTCTCACGATGCATCACTTAAACCGGTCTCTCGCAGAAAACGTAGAATAGCAGCCAAGTCCTTGCGAATCATCCGCACACCGTCGGGAAATACATTCTCTTCACAGTATCCGCTGCTTCAGTTGTCGTGTAAATACTTGTGCAACTTTAACCTCTGTCGTTCCATTGCGCGTGAACTAAGCCCAGGCACGACATGTCATAGGCGTAGCATAGACATAGCTACAATAGCAAAGACATGACATAGACATGACATAGACATAGCTATGATAGCAAAGACAACACAGACACGACATAGAGCTGCGTCCGTTTGTAGCTACACCTTCCTCTACATACTTCGCCACATAGACAGATAGACCTAGAGAGAGAAGCCGAAAGATTTATGTGCTCCACTTTAAAAGATCAACACAATTCGTGAGCGCAGAAAGCGGAAGTGATCGTTTGATAGCAGTACTCGAAGAGCGACTGCACCGGTGCACTTCGTTCGCACCGTAGCGCGAAATCTGTAACGACGCCTTGCACCAAGCGCATACACGTGTTGTCCTGGAGCTCGAGCAGCAGCCGGCGCCGCTCGTCTATTTGCGCCGCTTTTTCATCGCTCTATCGGAAAGCGCGTTTGTTTTGGATCGTGCCTCTGGTGATCCAATACAAAGAATAAAAAACAAATAAATAAAAAAACGCTAGGACTAAGAGGCAGCTGCCACTTCGTTCAGTGATAATGGCGGCGAACGCGCTTCTTCTATTGCTCCCGACAGTTTCCGAGGAAAAAAAAAAAGTTTTTTTTTTTCTCTCGATTCGCAGGCGAGGTATAAAGTGGCGCGCGGCGCGTTATTTCGGGGAGGGCTCGCGATGGCGAAGACGTCGGCCATTTTTTCCACTTGGACTAATGGCTATGGTGGAGAATAATGGATCTTCAAAACAAACTGCCACTTGCTCTTACTTTCTTCTTTCTCCCTTCATCTCTCTTCTCAATTTGTTCACACAGAAACTTTATGCCTGTGCAGCGCGCCTGTTCCTTCGATGCGCGCTCGTCGGCTCGCCTCGTATGCATGAGCGCCTACACAGACGTCGTCGGTTCGAATACGGGGTCTTATTCGCATCGGCGCGCGAAAAACTTGCGGACAGCCGAGGCGCATAAGTTTTCCGCAACGTCGGGCAGATGCAAATGTCTCCGCCCGCGACGTTGTACGTGTTCGTTCCTGTTGCTTGCAATCTTACACTCGGTGACCATTCGTCACGGAACGAATGCTCACACCTTCCTGCGTGACCCAAATCGACGTCAGCGAAGAAAATGAGCGAGGGGTGTGCGGTTGTAGGGAGGTTTTTGCCGCAGCACTGTGTAGTGGGGTGAAGTATCCCGCCTGGTGTCGTAATGCGGAGTATGCGGTACTGAATCGTCACTTAAAAAATGGAATGAAACCTGTTCTGCGACAGCTTGCAAGTCCGGGGGCGGTTGTGTGAAATCGCATATGTTCGTGCTTCTTTTTCTCTCTCTCTTGTTTTTGCTTTTTTAACCCGTGCAACTTGCAGTTGCCAGCTTGTCCCCTCCCCATTTCCCTCTTTTCTTTTTCATCTGAATGTGCGTTTCATTTCAAATTGAAGTTTTAAGCTTATCGTACACGTTTATCATGTACAATCCATATGATAGACTTTCTGGGACCCGAAGAAATTGTCAGTGTCCCGGAAGAATGATAATTTGCGAGCGTATCTGGTCACGCGTGGCATGTTTTCTGTAAGTGAATACATTGGACATATTTTGTTTGCGTTCTTAATCAGAGAGCTTAATAATAAGCGCAATACTTGACAATCATTCAACGAAAACATTTCTTAGGACACCATGACAAGAACCAATCCGGTCTTATTGTGTATTATGGGTTAAATGAAACCTATGCGAAACTGAGACGCACAGCGTCTCTTTATTATTGGGCTACCGCGTGTGCATATATATATATATATATATATATATGAACATGAAGGACTTAATGACTTAATATACACCGCCTTGTACAGACGAAACTTTGCATATTTATTTCTGTGAGTTGATGCACGGATGATTATGTATTTTTTCTTTTACGTTTTATGAAACGCATTTACATGCAAGAAGACACTTACCGTTATCTTATTTACCTTTTTTGTAAATTTCGCCTTACTGAACTTTCCCACTTCTTTCTTGGGGGCTTTCGTCCAAGTTGTCAGTGTCGTGGAAACCGTTCCTATTTACGACAGAGGGTGTGCTCCAGTATTCACCGACCATAGACGACTAAATAGACAGCTAAGCGGGACAGCGGCCATTTTAAGTCACATTTCAATGCTCACGTAGCCGGAAAAATAGACAGCCTCGCGATGACAGCATCGGAGACTAATACGATGCATGAGTATACTTTGCTGTTCAAAAAAGATGGCGACTGCGCGGAATACTTGGATCTCGCCGGCGGTATGGTACTCGGTGCATGTGGGCGGTCTCTTACGCGCTTAGTGTAAGCCACGTTTAGTTTTTTGATAGCGTAGAACACGAAAGTAAAGAGTATAACAATCCTGCTTGTTTTTCTTAGCTTTCTCTTGTCGGCGTGAGGTGGCGTCATGTCGCGCAGACGTCATCCGGAAGCGTTCCATCACTCTGACGACTGAGGCTCAATGCCATCTCGAAGCTGTCTTCCAAGCTGTCAGCGTAGACTTCCTACGGTGCTGTCCAGAAATGGAGCGCAGCCAAAGTCGCGTAGCAAAGCATTGCGCCATATGGGATATGTATAGCTTGTATAGCAGAAAAAAAAGCTCCTTTGCTTCGGAACAGTAAGCTCGTAATACGAAGACACTCGTCTATAATGGCACGATGGTTTCCGAGGAAGCCGGGTGCCATTTCCGAAGAAGACGGAAGTTGTACAGCGTGTATAGCGTCTGATTTCGTTCGTTCGAACAACAGTAAGCGTCATGCTATCGTATTTCCTTGACTTTTGCACCGATGTCGCTACTGCGTAGTCACCCATGAAACAGAGACGCGATGGCTCACCGGAACATGAAAGATGGTGTATGAGAAACCAAACAGCCCGCTCAAGTACACTCGTATTGCGTAGACGAAAATGTCTTTCCCGAAAGCGGTGCAGTCTCACCATGTCACGTGACTTCGACCAGCGTAGTTACTTGCGTATTACTAGCGCTCTTTATCACTGGCTAATGTCGGATAATGTCAGCTAATGCTTGCTTAATGATTGCCAATGTTGCCCATATCCGCTGTCATAACACCCACATTGGCTTTATTAAGGCGAACGCCTCAGGCTTCACCAAAAGGTAAAAGTGACCGTCGGCGTAGTCGTCGTCGTGAGCAAGCATGGTAACAAAATAATTATCATCATCATCGAAGGAGATAATGATGATGATGATGATGATGATTTGATGATGACGATAAGATAGTCACAACGGATGGCTTTCACTTTCGAGTCGTCTTAGCAGAATGCGTAAGGGACCCCCGGAGTTTTCTGTGAGGTTGAACATTGTCTTTAGTCAACCTCAATCTATATTCTACTCGATCACGTTGTCTGCCGACTTTATTTTTAGGTAGGCCACTCGGAGATTGCGGCAGAGGACGCGGGTTCGATTTCCAGTGACACCATGCAGCCTTATTTCGATGGAGGCGAAGTGCAAAAAAGAAGAAGAAATAAATCAAAAAGAAACATCCATGTCCCCAACTTTAGGTGCGCGTTAAGGAACCCCAGGTGGTCAAAGTTATATCCGAAGTCTCAAAAAAACGCCAGAATTAAATTTTTAATCTTGGCGCAACTGTTGCTAAATGATTGTTAATGCAGAGTATGTTGGCTAAATATGACGTGATTGGTAGCGTTGACTACAGTGTAGGCTAACTATCGGTAAATATCGACGAGTTTTGCTAAAGGATGCATAGTGATGGCTATAGTGTCGAATGAATTATGGCGAACATTGGGTAGCCTTCGATATTCGTTATAACAGGTCCAGTGGTGGAATTGTCTGCCGAATTTATTTTTATTCTCTTGGAGATAACATTAAAGTTCATTGTCTGTCTGTCTGTCTGTCTGTCTGTCTGTCTGTCTGTCTGTCTGTCTGTCTGTCTGTCTGTCTGTCTGTCTGTCTGTCTGTCTGTCTGTCTGTCTGTCTGTCTGTCTGTCTGTCTGTCTGTCTGTCTGTCTGTCTGTCTGTCTGTCTGTCTGTCTGTCTTGGAGATATCGTCAACGAATTTGCATAACACTGCCGACGTCGTGGCTTATATGACGAGGCATTCAGTAGTCGAAGTTCTCGAAGGACAGACCCTCGGTGGTGGACTAGTGGTTATGGTGCGGCTGATCCAAAGGTCGCGGGATGGAATCTCGGCCGCTGCACCCGCATTTCGATGGAGGCAAAATGGTAGAGGCCCCTGCGCTTAGCTTTAGGCTCAAGTTAAAGAACCACAGGTGGTCGAAATTTCCGGAGCCCTCCACTGCGGCGTTCCTCGTAGTCATATCGTGGTTTTGGGACGTAAAACCCTAACAACTGTTAAGGCGAAAGCCTTAGATGCCTCATGGCGTCAACACGAGGGATGCAAAGAATCATCGTAACGTGAGGACGCCACCATACGGCGTCATGACGTCACAGATCGCCAATATTTGTGACGTCATAGTGACTTCACGTGACGCAACGTCACACGATGACGTCATCGCATGACATCGTAGCTTGGTCAAAGGTGGGCCGATCACGGAGGCAGTGCAAAACCAGGTGCGGTGCCTCCGATCCTGGAGGCAGTGCAGAAAGATAGGGTGGCGAAGCAGGATCAATACATCGACTGAGAAGAAAAAGATGGCTTTCGCATTCCAGTCGTATTAGGTGGGCGCATAAGGGAACCTGTGAGTTTCTTTATTATAGGTTTTTGGAAGACACTTTCGTGGTAAGAACGGGCGCTTAATGTTATCTCCCCTATAGCGCGCTTAATTCGCCGTCAACGCTGCTGCGTCGCGCGCCAGGCGACGTTGTG
This sequence comes from Rhipicephalus sanguineus, assembly GCF_013339695.2. NCBI lineage: Eukaryota > Metazoa > Arthropoda > Arachnida > Ixodida > Ixodidae > Rhipicephalus > Rhipicephalus sanguineus. The sequence goes on from NW_023615695.1 coordinate 32,374, forward strand.
CTGACCAGACAAGAAAAGAGGCACCGCGAACGCTCCTGTCAGCGAGATAAGACCTACCGTGGGGCCTCGCTTTGTAGGGTTGAAGAGACGATCAAATAAGGATCGAAGCTGCAGAAAACTTGACACCTTCGTCGTTGCCTCGCCCACCTCGGAGATTCCGTTCACCCTTATCTTCCACGTCTGCCCACCGTCGCCGAGACAGAGCAGCGTGGAGGCCCCATATGAAGGAATCGATAAACGAACCAACCACCACCCAACCACCAAAAGGGGGGCGCAGCAAAACAGTTCGTGCCGCGCACTCACTTCGGCCGCATATTTCACGCAGCTCGCGAAGGAGGTTCTCAAAACTTTTCGAGCTTCGGTATGGGGGTCTCCTGTACCGCGTCTGTGCGTTTGAGTTCGCGCAACCTCTCACCGCGTGCGTATTTTCGCAATACCTAAAGAAGAACAAGAAGAAAACGCGGATCTGTCAGATGTTGTGGAAATGCGCGATGCTGGTATGCATCATGCGATAGCGAGTGGATGAGAAAGAGGGGGTGGGGCACAAACGCTAGGCGGGAGGTGCGGTTGTGAAGTGCGGCAGTGGTCCGCGCCGCATAGCAAGTAGTCGAGGAAGAATTGTATTCGCTGCCTCACTTTGAGGTAGTCTGCACCGGTTGCACACGCACCGGTGCACTTCGGGAGTGGAAAAGTTGGCGAAGTTGATATAATAATAATAATAATACTACTACTACTACTACTACTACTACTACTACTACTACTACTAATAATAATAATAATAATAATAATAATAATGATAATCAATCAATCAATCAATCAATCAATCAATCAATCAATCAATCAATCAATCAATCAATAATTTATTTAACGTGCCCAGGAACAACCGTGAGGTCTTTGTGCAGGCGCACGCAAAAATAAAATCAATAAAAATAAACAATACAATACAGACAGTCTTCAGAAATAAAAAGAGCAAAAACACGTAGACAAAGAGAAATGAACACTAAAGGGGAGGAGTAAAATAAGACAATATGAGAAACATTGAAGGGGAATAAAAAATTAGATTGTACACATACAACTATGCGGAAAGACGGAGAAGGGAAGACTTTGTACACTGTGCCATACTATGTCAAAACAGTGCAAAGCTCGGATAAAAACAGTGATTGTGGACTATGAAAAACGTCAAGATCAAGAAAATTAATATTATAAAGACTTTGTATTCTGTGAACGGTAGAGTGTTGGAAGAAGCAGGCGGGTACATGAAACGGTCTGTTCTCTCTGGTTAACTTACGCGGAATTCGAAAATTAACACAATTGAGAAGTACAGGGCAGGATATGAAACCGTGGACTAGCTTGTAGAGAAATAAGAGATCAGAACGATTTCGTCGGCAGTGAAGTGATGGCAGTGATAATGACTCAGCAGTATTTGAACGAGATCCAGAGTCATTTTTAGCAAAGCGATGGTTATATATGCTGAGGAATTTTTTCTGGACTCGTTCAATGGTGTTACCGCTGGATTGAGCAATGCCATTCCATATCACGGACGCATACTCAAGTTGCGGAAGACATATTGCCGTGTACAATTTGTGTAGGGCCATGGGAGACCTGAATTCTCGAGATATTCTACAAACACATCCGAGAGAACGAAGGCCCCGCATAGCAGCACGCTTAACGTGAGAAGAAAAGTTTAACGCGCTGTCAACAACAACACCAAGATCACTGATTTCATAAACCTTGCATAACGGCACAGAATTGACAAAGTATTGAAATGACACGCTAGATGTTTTGCGAGTGATAGACATGAATTTGTCTTTGCGGTATTTAGAGAAAGGTTATTGCCGTTGCACCATTCGGAAAAAGAACACAAATCTGACTGCAACAAGCGACAGTCGTTAACTGAATGAATTTCCTTAAATATCTTGATGTCATCGGCATACAAGAGGAACGAAGAATTACGAATGGCAAAAGAAACATCATTAACGTAAATTAAAAATAGGAGCGGGCCTAATACCGACCCTTGAGGGACCCCACTAGTCACTTTATACAAAGAAGAGGTTTGGCCATTTACGGCAACATAACAAGATCTATTGAGCAGATAGCTGTGCAAGAGATTCACAATCGACAAGTCAACGTCAAAGTTCGCCAGTTTAACCATAATCAGTGTGTGGCTGACTACGTCAAAAGCCTTGCTCAGGTCACAGTAGATTACGTCAACCTGTCCTCTCTGAGAAATAGGTGTGGAGATCTGCGTCATGAAACTAGCAAGATTTGTGGTAGTTGAGCGGCCAGCAAGAAAACCATGTTGATTTGGAATCAGTGAGTTTTTCACACTAAAAGACAATATTTTGTGAAGAGCCAGTTCGAAGATCTTTGATGTGGCACATAGTAGAGAAATCGGGCGATAATTAGAAACATCTGTCTTAGAGCCCGACTTAAATACTGGGAAAACACGAGCAGTTTTCCACATGCTAGGAAATGTGGAAGTGTCCAGGCAGTTATTAAATATCGTAGTCAGTACTGGGACAAATATAGTACCATATGCTTTTAGTATGGCGGAGGGGATGCCATCTGGGCCACATGATAAGGATGGTTTTAAGCGCTTAATGCATTCGCTGATAAGATTTTCATCCAGCGACAAAGCACTGGATGAGCTAACTGCCTTGGGCTGTTGTCTAATATCAGTGCTGGAGTCTGAGGCCTTATAAACGGATGAGAAATGTGTGGCAAAACAGTCAGCGACGGCATGCACTTCTACCCCATTTGAGTCTAGTAGTCTGAAGGACTCTCCGCTTTTGCTAGACCGTTTACGCACATACTTCCAAAACTCAGCCGGCCTGTCAGAGGCGCTTTTTTCTAAGAATTGAATGTACGAACTATGATCCCGTTTATATAGGCGTTTAGAGAGAGTTCGAAAAAAGCTGAACTCTTCCGTCCACTCGCTGGATGGAGAACATTTAGATTTCCTGTGTGCGTGATCTTTATGCTTCAGTGCACTGATAAGTTCAGATGAGAACCAGTGGGGATATTTACGTTGTTTAGGTGTATACTGGGGAATAAAATTAAGCATGCTGCTCAGTACAAGCTCCGTAAACCGATCAACCTGGTCATCAACATTAGGTTTGTCAGTAACCTGTGACCACTCAACGGTGGACAAGTGATGATAGAGGCCCGTGTAATCACCTCGCTTGAACGCAAATCTTGGAGATTTGTTTACGTAACTGCTGTAGCTCGTTGTTTCGGCTGATGCAGATAATCTTACGTTAAGTGGTGGGTGGAATTTGTCCGGACGTACAAGAGAGATGTTGGAGCGGGAAACTTCAAGGGGTTGATCGTTTGACACACACAGGTCTAAGACGTTGCCACTGGAATTGACGACTGAATTATGTTGCACTAGGGAATTAAACGCCAGAAAGTCCAAGAGCAGGCTGCACTTTTTCTCTGTGAAATGATTGTAATGAGAAAAGGTAAGCGTGGCTCCAGTCAATTCCAGGTGCATTGAAATCCCCAAGAACAATAATTCTGTGCCCACTATGAGAAGATATCACAAGTTCAACAGAAGACATGACATCGTGAAACGAGGCAGGGGAAATGCTGGGCGGTAAATAGAAGCATCCAATCAACAATTTTTCATGGCGCTCAAGGTTGATTTCTAGCCAGATCGATTCTTCGATAGTTTCTAGGTCTTTCCGTCTAACGGATTTCAGTGAATTGTCAATGGCAATCAGCACGCCACCGCCTTTCTGTTTGGTTTCACTGAAATCTCGGTCACGGCGGAAGGTGGTGTAAGTCGGGGGAAAAAAGTCCGATGAGAGAATTTCAGTGCCGAGCCAGGTTTCAGAAATAGCGATAATAGGAAAACAAGACGAAAGAACATTAGAGAAAAACTCCAGTGTCTTGGTACGCAGACCCCGAGCATTTTGGTAGAATATGTCTACGTTACACGGCACTTTCGTTTCCAGTCACTTGCTCAGAGGGATGAAGCATGTCATCGCGCAGCTCCCCACGAAATGGCTTGAAGAGGCATCCGAGGGGCCACATCGAAGGGTCATTCAGGCGTTGTAGCGTTTCCTCGTCAACTTCGATATAGAATAATAATAATGTAATGATAATAGTAATAATAATAATAATAATAATAATAATAATAATAATAATAATAATAATAATAATAATAATAATAATAATAATGTATTTCCACCAGCATAGCCCTAATGTAGGACGAGAAGAAAAGAAAGCTACTATGCGATTCTCGTAGTTCTCATCCGCTATTCCTGTATATGTTAGACAGATGCTGGAGGGTAGCAAAACTAACTTGGGGTAACGCAGTAGTTATATAATATGACCATAATGTACTTTATATGTATATATGTTGCTGTTTTGTATATTTACTTTGCAGCAAGGTTGAAAAATAGATATATGAATGAAATACATTGCAACACAGCTTCTTTTTTTATATATAACGACAGTAAAAGAACAGATAGGCACACTTGCTGATATATACGGAGTGTTTTCTTGAGACAAAACGTATTTTTTTAATGAAAAATCTATGACAGCCAGGCTGCTTTTGTTTTCGCACATGAATTCTACGTCGAGGCGGAAATACTTTTCCGCAGCTAAAATTACATTGACGTGACTAAATAACAAAACCTCGTTGATTAACTTTTAATTATTGACTTGAGGACAGTTGTGTATATTAGAAAGTGTTAGTGCGTGCCAATTTATGGGATACTAATTTTTTTTTAGAAATCGTGAAAGCCGCACGTAATTAGAGGTATACATCATCAAATTTTAAGGGTAATATTCAAACTGACCGCGCTCGGCGGTCAGTTTCGGTCCTGAACTACCCCAGGAAGTGACGAAATTGAAATCCAGGTGCGCCGAAGCGGAATCTTTTCAGGAAAATTGCGAAGCATTCTGAAATACACAAGTAAACAGCTTATTGTTTGCATGCGATGTGTGGTGCTCGCCTGTTTCTTTCTTAGTCTATAAACAGGCGTGAAAATCTATTTCGCCTGTCTGCAAGAAGCGCCGCAGCGGCTACCCCTGAGTTTTATGCTTCACAGGGAAAGAAGAGGTTGATAACGCGTTCTTTCTTTTTTTTTTTTTTGTGCGCAGCTTGAAAAAAACATAAGCACCAAACGCCACACGCAAAGGTAAGGCGATCCGCTGGCGCAAGTGGGATTACTTGCCGCTTTTCACGAAAAGATACGGCCGCGAAGCGCCTTAAATTTCGTCATTCCCGTGTTACCCCCCCCCCCCCCCGCACGCACGCACGCACGCACGCACACGCGCGCGCAGAACACTAATTTGCATTTGCACTCTCATTGCAATTTGTATCTTGAACATAATTTCAGCTTATTTCCTTCCTTCGCCTTCTGCGTCATCTACCAGTATAGCCTCGTGGCCCCCCCCACACGCTCGGCTCACGCTAATTCAAAGGTCAAAGAATACTGGTTGATAGAAAGAAAGGAAACGTGCGGCTCATGCAAATTCAAAGGATAAAGAACAACGAGTGCGAAAAACAACAAAAAGAAAACGCACCTGCATATGAATGGTCTCGGGAATCGAATCTCGACTGCCCGGCGTACGTTCGGTCGTACATATAGTCGCCTTAATCCCCATTTGATAGCGCCGCGCGCGCAGCGTGTCCTGTATGGATGCACACGACCGGAAGCGCAAACAGCGGCGCGCGCTGACAAAAGGCTCGGTTTCCTTTTGCTCGGCCCTCCTAATGCTCCGTATTCCCCATCGTCCCCTTCTTTCCCACCGCTTTCCTTGCGGGCACGCTTAAGGAGGAGCCGTGTAAACACGGTCGCGGATGCCATCATTTCTGCACAGGGATGCTGCGCAGAAATGACGGGAAAATAAGGAAAAATAAGGGAAGTATTGCCAGCGTGCTTAAGGGAAGATAACCACCAGAAGACCTAGCCAGGCGCGTCGCCATTGTTATCTGAAGGAAACAGGAAGCTCCTACTATTGTACGTGGAGTATTTAGAGTCTATTTTTAGAATATATACAAGCTACGACGCGCAAGAGTACGACTAAATACCTTTGTTTGTTTGCTTTTTCTTTCTTTGTTTTCGTAAAAGAGAGCCGTACTGTGTGCAGAAAAACATGACATTCCAGAAAAACCGAAGACGAACACACTTTCTTTTTAAAATCAAGAATTTGTCTAAGCAGCTGGGTCTCGGGCCCATGAGAGGACTGCCTTCCTAACATCGCATACCCTGCGCAAGCACAGATATACCTTGAGGAGGTCTCAACGTTTGGAAGCTGCTTGCGCGAGCTGTGGAAGGTGGCGTATGTGAATAACTCCATTTCATTCTTTTGTTCTTGCGGCCGATATTCTTTAATGTGCGTTAATATTGTGATAAATGAGCGCTTTCGCGCTCCGCCCCACATAGCAATATCGCCACCGCAGCCGGGAATATGCGCCCACGACTTCGAGCATATTTATTTAGTACATACTGCAGACCCTTAGGTCCAAGCAGGTGGGCAGTTTCATTAAGACATGGTTGACATAGAAGTGACATAACAATTTGTTTAGGGTTGTTGTGGAATACAGTCATAGTAAATACAAGGTGACATGGAAGAACTATTTCATAAATCATGCGAATAACGGCGTACTGAAGAAAAGAAGGGATAACACATGGAAATACTACATAATACTACATATGAGTGGCCCAACGCCGTAGCCACTAATCGAGCCGTCATGGCAGATTAAATGGACATTAAAGAGAAAAACGGATTTATTTCTCGTGTACGTAAATCACGCACTTTCACACCAGCACGAATACTCTTGCCGCGAGGAGGCACTTAGAAGTAAATAGAACGGTAAGAATAAAACAAAAAAGAGTACTGGTGGCGACGCCACCGTGAGATTCCTGCATCAGATCGCCGTCACGTTATATATATGATGACGTCATCTGCTCGGACCTACATGATTCTCTCGGTACACGGGGAGAGAGGAAGAGAGAGATGAAAAGGAAAGGCAGGGAGGTCGACCTGGTACTAGCAACCGGTTTGCTACCCTGCACACGGGTGGGGAGATAGGGGTTGTGAAAGTGACATTGAGAGAGATAATATAAAAAAAAGGCGAAGGAAAAAAATTCTGATGTCCTTAATTTCGCCGTGATAGCTTTAATATACAGGAGAAAATCACGGTCAACGCCCCATTTTTAAATTTCGCGCTGAAAAATCTCCGCGCGTGACGTCAAGGATTTCAAAGTGCATTTTTGATATTTTAGCGACATTGGCCCAACGAAAATTTCTGAAACTTGGTATGTTAAGTCCCTGGCCACCTCAGAGGACAATGTACTTCATTTTTACCGATCAGGTGCGACGTACGTCCTAGGAGACGCACTCAAAGCCTACGACGTCATGGCGATTGGTACGGAAATTTCACGATGGCCCGCATTTTCTTTTTGCGCGTTTTCTTCCCTTCTAAGAGTCTTCTCGTGGTAAGCGCGGTGATTTTGGTTATGTGGAAAAATTGGGGATGGGGAAAGCATGTAGGGAAGGGCGCACATGTTTCAGCTCCACTAACGTGAATCCTGTGGAGAGGCGAAGCATGTACTGTGCGCCGGTGCTTCCCACAGCAATATCACTGCTAATAGGCAATGAAAGACAGAAGGAAGATTAAACACAAAGACCCGCAGTCCGCTTTTAGTTAACGTGCACGCTGCCAATCTTTATTGTTCAACTACACACAAGAGAAATCTCCCACCGACGCTACATTGCAGGTCAGGATTTAGTGCCTCTATATACGGGGGGGGGGGTCAATGGTTATGCAGCGCGAGCAGTGGGTTTTTTCAATCGTGAAACTCGCTAGCAGACGCTGCCTGCGTCGGCGTTGTCTCTCGCGGGCGAGGGCGCGTTCTCGTTTCTTGCGAGCTGGTAGTTCAGCGTTCATCGCAGAAAGAGCGTTTCCATATTCAGCGCGCGCCGTTCGCTCTCTCTCGCCACACGGTGAGTGCTGAGGCTGTGACGCCCAAGTGAAGCAAATGGACAGCAGACGACGATGTACGCCGCGACAGCAGACGACGACGATCCACGCCGACGCGCCGAGACCCTAAGGTGCTTCGCCCCTAAAAACAGCACACGCGCACACACAGGAACGGTGTTTCCAGTCAGAGTCCTTCACATAGGCCAGTGGAACGGAGAAAGCAGAGTAGTGATTTCACGGTCTCGCTCTACGATGTTAAGTCCTCTCTATGGCACAATATTCTTTCCTCTGACAGAGGTCGGTGGTCCAAATTGTTGAGCGCTTTGTAAAGCGATTGTCTCTGTGTACTGTTCTGCGGGCAGTCGCACAGAAATGAAGTACAGTGAAGTACATCCTACGTGAGCCAGATGTACTTGGCAAGTTTCAAGGAACTAAGAACAGAAAGGTCCTATAGTAGCATGCAGGCGACTGTATATACGCTGGCAGAATTCTCTGTTCTTCAATAAAAATCTAATTTTCTCTCTCTCTCTCTAGCAAGTTTCACGAAATTTTATTGAGCTAACGTAGATAAAATACAAAAAAAAGTCTTTGAAGTTCATGGCATCACGCTGACATTCAGATGCTGAAGAAACACAGCAAAGAAGTAAAACAACGACAACAAATCGATAAAAAATAAAACTCGAGAAACAAGAACTGAGAAATGCGACGCGGCGGTCACTACACGAAAAAGACCAAAAGAATGCAGCGTTGTGTTAATTTAATCTCAACGTCCACTATTTATTTATTTATTTATTTATTTATTTATTTATTTTGTGCAAGTGCGGAAGGAGAGCTGCTTGAAGCCACCAGTTGTCTCGGCTCGTCCGGTCTTTGCACCTGCTGCCGATTACCTCCAAGATGAGGCGCATGGACCGCGTCTGCGCTCAGCCGCACGTATACGGCTACGCGTATAGCCACGCTAAAGCGTGGCCCGCGCTCGCACTCACCCGTCGCCCTTACAGCACGTATGTGCTACGTATGCCTTGTCGCATGACATCTGCGCATTCGTTCGTCTATACGTTTAAACTATAGGTTCTTTGGTAGCTAAAATTTCGTCGCTAGTCGGTAAGCAATGTCAAAATTCAACCAATTTGTTTCACAATAAGCAGTTGCGTAAAGGCTCACGGATATCTCAAGTTTTAAACCATGTATATGCTGTAACAGCAGTTTCTCGCCGAACGCTCCCGGCTTTCTTGTCACTGTCCGCGATTTGGATGAACTGCACTCGGAGTTACTTTCTCGACTGAGCATTTTCCCGGACTAAGTACGTTAAGGATCTGCGCGTGGTTCGAAAAGTATCGCTGGGCAGTGCGGGATGAGAAGTGCAAAAGTGAGCGTAATATCTTTCTCGAACCGGGGCAAGAAAAAACAAAGTTCAAATACAAACAAACAAAGAAACCCCGTGCAGAGCGCTTGAGAATGCGAAGCAAGTACGTGTGTCTGGCTTATACTTTTCGAGTCATCGTCGCCTGCTGTGAAGAAGATGGGGGAGGAAGCGGCTCGTTTAATCTCCAGGTCCGTCCTCGATGAAGGAAGACTGCTTAGACGCGCTCTTTTTTCTTCTTTTTCTTTTCTCCTGCGTGACACGTTTGTGCGCGCATGCAGATTTGCGCGTGTTTATTACAATATTCCCGGAGATGTCCCGAATAATCGATATTCGCGATCGATTTCCGCGTGCACCCGTTTCCCCGCATCAGCCTTTCTCCCTCTCTCAATCTCTGTCTTATCGTCGCCTTTAGCCTCCCCCGCAATCGTCCCTGCGTTCAGTTTGCCTCGTCCGTTCGATAATGCCTGTTTTTTCTTGTTTGTGTGTTTGATTGCAGTCCGGAAGGAAATGATGGAAACCTGAAAAGGGGCAAATCAATGGGAAAGGAGGTTCAGAGAGGAGGTCGGGGCAAACGAGCGCTTCCGTGGGGCGCCGAGCGCACTCATGTCTTGTTTGTAATACTTCTAGCTGCTCACATTTCTCATAGAAGGTAATCAGGGATGATTTCTCCGCGCTTTTGCTTTTCTTTCCACTTGTTTACCTCGTTTTTCCTTTTCCGGGGGCGAAGGCTCTTCTGTTTTTTTTTAAATTGCAATTTGTATCTTTCGCGATGAGGCTTTCTTTGACGTCAATTACAACTTACGCCACTTTATTTTTGGACCGCACCTAAGATTCGTTATGCAAATTCCGGTCGGTCGCGTCACTTCTGGGTACGCACCTCTGGTTCGTAACTGCCCGTTGCTGACGAATACGGCGTATATTCCGCTCGCTTCCGGTCTGTACTTAACTTACTTCCGGTCTACCATTCGTTTCTGTTTAGGCTCTAAGTTAATACTCGAAATTGCTTTGTGAAATTGCTTGAAATTGTGCTTTAATGGGATTTGTGCATCTGTAATTACCTTCATTTAGATAAATAACCAACATTTATCTAAAATTAGCCAATATTATCCAGCAGTTCTGGTAATATACGAGCGAGTAAATACGGTAACCAACAGTAGTGCTACTAGTGAGTAGCGAGTAATTAGCAGTAACGAGTATTTATCGTAACATTCACACAACAGTCCATAGACTATGTATAAAGAAGAGTCGTCATTCGGCAGTGGCCCTACGACAGC
>NW_023615696.1:0-60001 GCF_013339695.2 Rhipicephalus sanguineus
TTATCCTTGTCCAGGCCAATGCTGCTCTCGCAGAGATAAGCTGCCTTGTCAAAACATTAGGGCTATTTCTTTTACCGACACCTCATGCACACCCATGCAGGTGAGTGTAGTGTTTTGTGCTGCACTTGTTTGACTGGGTGTAGAAGCACAGCACACCAAACGTAGCCTTCTGCATTAGCAAACAGAAAGCATCTGACCCTATATTTCACCTTACTTCTCACTTACTAGCTGTGTATTTGCCCTTCTGGAGTACAAAAAAAGACGTGTAGCCAACAAGGAAGGACTCGAGACAGAACAGAAGAGGGTGTTCTCTCTTGAGTCCTTCCTTGATGGCTGTGCGTCTATTTCGTATTTGTGTAAGAGTGCACCAACTAGCCCAACAGCAAGCTTTTCTATGTATTCGCCCTTGCCTGAACACTAAAAATGGATGTGCTAGTTTTCTTACACGGACAACTTTAGATTGCTTAGCCAAGGTCATGCTGTATGACTAGAAACAAAGGCAGCTTTGCCATGATTGTGTGAGGTCTAAGGCAGCCTTTCTTAATACATACCGTCTGTGAGTAAGAATTTAGCATTCCTTGAGGATAAGGTCTCGTTTCTTATGACACACAGTCATGGCAGTATTCACTGTTCTCTCAGTGGAGTGAACGGTGCAAAAGCAGACTAGAGATGGAAACCTTGAAGAAGTGAACAGTGCTGTTAACCTCACATTGGGATACCACCTAGCTTAGTCCTACTCCATGCTAAGATAACCTTGCTAAACCCAGTGTCATTTGTTCAACCATGTTCATCTGTAAGTTGTGATCCAGGGTCTTAATGACATTAAATATACATATCTACGTTGGCATTGATAAACACATGTGTTAGTGGAATTGTGCAGCTGATTGATGTGTGGCTTTGCATCTAATACCTTGAAGAGGCTCTGGTCATTGTTGTGCAGAGCTCTTTCCAAAGTTCAAACACAGGTGAACTGTGGAGGTTTACTAACACCAGCACTTGTCCCATGCAGGCGCCTGTGCTCAAACTGCAGGCTGCTAAACAGGCTGGACCGCTGTGAGGAGCCCGAAGAAGAGCTTTCAGAACTGGACCACTTCTCCATGGTTCAGCTTAAGGATGGCCTTGTGGTTTATGGGGACCAAGACAGCTTGCCCGAGGTCGTCGACTCTCGACCTGTCGCGCAGAGCCAAGACGCTGAAAGTCAGGTGTCGCTGCTGAGCGAACTGGACGCACAGTACCGTCTCCTCATTGACAAATATGAAGCCCTGTTAGATGCACGATGCCGGTCGTTGGGTTTGGATGGGCCAGTCGCCGAACCTACCTGGGCCGGTACCAAGTCGACCAGTCCCGTTTCGGCCGTCAAGAAGAACGACTACCCATCACTTTCAACGGGAAGTGATGCAGAGTCGGCAGAATCTGGTGAGGCCTCACTCTCCTCCGGCTTCTCAGAAGTGACGACAGAACGAGTATTCACTGATCAGGCTGTTCAAACTGACACAGCATCGGCTGAGGCGAGAAGGCAGTTGGCGCTAGATTTAACGGCAATCAAAAACCAAGGCTGCGACGACCCTCTCGGGCAGCATTTCTCACGCAGTCCGCCGGAATACAAAAAGTTGTTCGCTGAGATCTTTGCAGTACTGAAACGTACAGTGACCGACGGTGCCATCTCGGAAAAGACCGAATTGTCACCTGCCGCAGAAACGGCGATAGTGGCTTCCTGTTGCAAGGTTGCTGCAGCCGCTAGGTCTTCAAGTCCCAAAGCGAGCTGCACGCCATCACCGCGTAAGTTGAACACCCACTTGGACATTAGCAAGCTGTGTGATGTGGCACCAGCGCCAGCCTGCCCAACAGAGGAGGTCAAGTATCGTCTTCCAGGTGGCATCACGTACGCTGAAGCAGTTCGAAGAGGACGGCTTCTGCGCAAAGCGACCACGGAGCGCAGGACACCGAGGAAGTGAAAAGTGCAGGACTTTGCGGCACTGCTTCAAAAAAGAACTTGCAAGGAAGGCTGTATTTTAAATCTTCTCTCTTTTACGCTTACAGGGCGAGAAATTTCAGTGAGTAGAGAAAAGAGCGCAGGACAATATTATATCTTGGTCAACCTCTGCAACGAATCGTTTGAAAGATTTGGCACAGGAATGTCAGCAGAACGCTTTGTACATAGTGTCTTCACATGTGTTTTGAGGATAAGTCCTTTCAAAGACGATGTTAAAAGTATCTTACTATTTTATTTGCTTAACATGCACTTGAGCAGCTGAAATGGATACTGTGAACAGTTGTGTGCAATGTTAAGAATATCGCTCAAACTTATGCATGCGTCTGTTATTACTAAGTCATAGCTCTTTACCTTTGTGTACTTAAATTTTTAAGTGCTCAGCCCGCCGTAGGAACTTTGGGCAAGAATTCTCTCCTCATCTTACGTTCTTAACTCAAAGGATGAAAGATCATTGCGCACTACAAATATTCTCCTCAAGTCAGCTGTAGGAAGTTCGCCTGCAAACATAAAAACAAAGAACTTGGTTCACAATTGCCAATAATTCTCAACTGGGGTGCACAAAACAGCTTAGATGTCAGTTATCCTTAACTTTATTTCTCACTGCACCAGTGATTTCTGGAATGATATTATAACTAGCAGAAACCTCTGTAGTTTTTGCACTCTGTTTTCTTCAGGCATTTATGATTACTTTTCTTACTTTTCCTGTTGTTTTTGTCTGCATTGTGCTTTGGTTGTCACTTTTGCATTTCTTGTCCCCATAAATTTACAAAATAAGCGATACTGCATGACGACTATGACACTCCTTCATTTATCAGTGGTAACAACCATATTTAAGTGAAAGGTTTGTGGGCAGCTCGTTTGTTTCAAGTTCTTCATATACTGAGTGTGCAATCTCAAACAGCAATTAGTACTGCCATTTGACTTGCCTGCTAAATGTATCGAAGTCGGAAGCACTCGTTTACATGAGTCTGGGGAATCTTTTGTGGCATAGCTGCAATACCTTCCATGTTGGTTTTCAATTATGAAAATCTATTACTAGCATGTTATGATTGTTAATGTCTTAGGCATTAGCAATTTTATTCTTAACAAATTGATTGTTATTACCAAAGGCATCAGCAATCAGAACATCATAGACAAAACAAAGTACCAGATGTAGTAGTATGTGGCCAACACATTTGTTACGTTTTTTACCATGTTTGAGACACTGGTTGCTGTTTATGTACATAAAGCAGAAAAGACCGGGAATGTTCATGGAAACAACAATGGGAACATGTATGTGTAAATAGAACAGGTTCGTGAATGCTTTTGAAAAGTCCCAGAGTGCCAACGCAGGATGCCAAGTGTGCTTTTGTTTGATGCAAAGTTGTAATATGCACAGTATATCGAAGTTCTGCTTTGTCAATGTTTCGAAGCATATCCACCTTATTTTTAAGGTGCAGGAATCAGTATTGTACAAACACATGTAAACCTTGTAAATCTCTAAAATAAAGCTATATGAGATTTTAATTTACAGTTGTTGCATTTTTTACCATCAAAATAGAGTTCCCGAAATTTGCCAGCCATGCTGCTTTTCAAATTATTGTGTGTGATGTAGCACGTGAGACAACTGTGGCAGGTGAAACCAGAACAGCTAGCGCTTTTAGGTGATTTCAGGTGTAGGTAGCCGCAATGAGCAACGCTGGTGTGGAGCATCGTTACTTGCATCGTTCCTGAATGGTGCACGAGATAAAACTGATAGTGTTAGTTATTGGTGTTTTTCAGCACTCAAAGCATTAGACAGATTTCGCTTGCATTTACTATCTTGCATACTTTATTTCACACTTTAAATAATACCCGACGCAAGCTTTCTGTTCCTTCGACCTCACATGCTGCAATGACTATAATATGAACAGAGCTGCCCATCCGGAATGCTTTTGTGCATGCGCACAACACTTACGCCAGCATGGAAGCCAGAGCCACACTAACTTAAAGCTCTTTCATCTTATGCCATTCCACATCCGTGATTAGTCCTTCGTGGTTGGGCAAAACATTTCGGACTATTCTGGTGGAGCTGACTGAGCAGTGGGATGGCACCACAGCCCATGGGGCGACCAAGCCACCTCAGTTGACTGAGCAGCCTGTGCCGAAAAAAACCGATAGACTGCCAGACTAAGAATCAACACCATACTTTATTTTGCTCAATAAAGCTTTTTTTTCTGACTCTACGCAACGCCAACTCATTGGATGCTTCGCAAAAGCAACGCATTCCTGCATCAAGTAAGTATTAGCGGAGTGTTTGAAGCTTAAGAGAGGCATACAAATAAACGTAAGGAAAAACGGGACGAGTGAAATAATCGCCGTTCGTGTCTTAAGCCATCTGTCATCAAGTAGTGTGTACACAAAACGAGTGCCAACTTAATGCATGGGCTACGCGTTTATTAAAGGGACTGACAATCAGCCAAAAGGTGTGATCAGATCGTGGTGTCAGTGGAAATACTGTGAATTATAGGGATACAATCGAGCATTCTTTTCGCGAGTTGCGCAGTATTTACATTTCACCATTGCACTTCAAAGTCCCGAAAGCTAGTACACTGCGCCGCCTGGTGGACAAGTCTTGGTACTGCGCGAGAGAGTCGTTCGCATTTTTTTACGTAGTCTGCTTCGGTTTAGGTGCGCCATATTTTTTGCTTGAAATTGTGATCTGTATATTATTTGGTATTACCGCTTTATTCTATGCAAGGTAGAAAGGTATTAAAAGGTAGAAAGAGCTCTCGGCGCTGAGAAGCGGCGCTGCTATCGCGGTAATGCGTGGATGTGTAGGGGGTGGGTGCATTTCTGTCATCAGTGGTAAAACTTCGGAAATCTTGCATGTTTTGCTTTCGGGACTTTTCTCCCCATTTAAGAAGATTAGCCTCAAGCAAGCTTCAAGCTGTGCGAAGAAACGAGGACAGGCGGAAAGAACGAACACACCACCAATGCGCCCCTGGTGACATGTCCGTTCCTTCCATAGTTCCTCGTCTTTCGCGAAGTTTTAACCTTACTGACAGTATGAATAAATAACCGCAAGGACGCCCCACAAGCCTATAGCTTTTGAAAATATGGTATTTTTCGATTTCGGTATGTTTCGTCGCATTTTAATGAAAATGGCTACGGGTGCGTTTCTGTCGAGAAAGTATATAGCCTTTGGAAATCTGGTATTTTTCGATTTCAGAATGGTTCATCGCATTTTAATAAAAATGGCTGTGGGTGCATTTTTGTCGACAAAGGTAAGCAGCATGAATACCTCCAAGGTATATGGTGGTTCCTCACGAAAAAAAAAAAAGAAAGAATTGAGGCAGTTTCGCGCTAGTGGTGTCAAGCCTGAAGGAAATGCGGAACTGGGTGACCTTGTTTGTTTTCCCTTTATTTTTCTGTTTCTTTCTTCACCATTTTCTTTCTATTTCACTCTCTATTTTTCTACGTTTGTTCTGTCTCTGTTTATTTCTATTCCTTTCTTTATCTATATTCATATGTCTTTCTCTTTCTTGCTCTATCTTTCTTCATTTGCTTTCTCTCTATTTCTCTCGTTCTTTTTCTTTCTATGCCATGCTTTACTCTCCCCCTCACCCTCTCCTCACTTCTCTTTTCCACCCCTTGATACACTGTACTATACAAGGTTATGTTAAGCTTTGCTATAGCGTGCCTTGATGGCCGAGTGGTTAGACGCTCGCCTTCGTTCGTGGGTACGCGGGTTCGAACCTCGCCACTCGAACCAATTTTTCTTTAAGACTTTGTCTATCTTTCTTTTTTTCTCTCTCTCTATACTCGTTCTCTTACCATGGTCATGGGGTCATGGAAGTCGTCCTTCCATGACCTCAGCGTAATAAACTTACAGGGTCCCTTATGCATTCGCTTAAACAGCCTTCTTCTTTTTCTTCTCAGTCCATGTATTTAGTGTGCCTCGATGTGTACAAAACGCGCAAGAAAACGCGCATCAAGGCACCCTACATGTATTGATCCTGCCCTGCCACCCACCGAAAGCTTTCCGCGTAAGGTTTTCAACTGCTTCCAGGATCGGAGGCATCTAACCTGATTTTCCACTGCCTCCGTGATCGGCCCACCATTAACCAAGCTACGACGTAATGCGATGACGCCATCATGTGACGTTACGCCACGTGACGTCACAATGACGTCACAAATTTTGGCAATCTGGGATTACATGATGACTCATGTGGTAACGTCATGACGTAACGATGATTTTTTGCATCACTCGTTTGTACGCCGCTGACGGGAGGCGCCGACGCGGAATGAAGGTCAATTTTTGCGTTTCATGAGGCATCTAATGCTTTCGCTTTAATTATTGCATGCGATAATGAGCGCATTTTTTTTATGAAGCCTCTTCATTATGTCGACACAATGGATGTCGAAAAAGAGTCGAGAATGTTGAGGCCCCTATCACCCTTAATAAGGCTCAACTTTTGTCTGACGTCATGCCTTCCATTGTCGTCTGTGCTTTAAGAGCCTCCGAGCTGAAGGTTCCCCTGGTGTGCTTGCTTCACCGCTATAGATGTCGAAAAACAGTCGAAAAAGTTTAGGCCCTTATCACCCTTGATAAGGCTCAACTTTTGTCTGACGTCATACCTTCCATTGTCGTCTGTGCTTATAAGAGCCTCCGAACTAAAGGTTCCCCTGGTGTGCTTGCTTCACCGCTATAGATGTCGAAAAACAGTCGAAAAAGTTTAGGCCCTTATCACCCTTGATAAGGCTCAACTTTTGTCTGACGTCATACCTTCCATTGTCGTCTGTGCTTATAAGAGCCTTTGAGCTCAAGGTTCCCCTGGTGTGCTTGCTTCACCGCTATAGATGTCGAAAAACAGTCGAAAAAGTTTAGGCCCTTATCACCCTTGATAAGGCTCAACTTTTGTCTGACGTCATACCTTCCATTGTCGTCTGTGCTTATAAGAGCCTCCGAGCTAAAGGTTCCCCTGGTGTGCTTGCTTCACCGCTATAGATGTCGAAAAACAGTCGAAAAAGTTTAGGCACTTATCACCCTTGATAAGGCTCAACTTTTGTCTGACGTCATACCTTCCATTGTCGTCTGTGCTTATAAGAGCCTTTGAGCTAAAGGTTCCCCTGGTGTGCTTGCTTCACCGCTATAGATGTCGAAAAACAGTCGAAAAAGTTTAGGCCCTTATCACCCTTGATAAGGCTCAACTTTTGTCTGACGTCATACCTTCCATTGTCGTCTGTGCTTATAAGAGCCTTTGAGCTAAAGGTTCCCCTGGTGTGCTTGCTTCACCGCTATAGATGTCGAAAAACAGTCGAAAAAGTTTAGGCCCTTATCACCCTTGATAAGGCTCAACTTTTGTCTGACGTCATACCTTCCATTGTCGTCTGTGCTTATAAGAGCCTCCGAACTAAAGGTTCCCCTGGTGTGCTTGCTTCACCGCTATAGATGTCGAAAAACAGTCGAAAAAGTTTAGGCCCTTATCACCCTTGATAAGGCTCAACTTTTGTCTGACGTCATACCTTCCATTGTCGTCTGTGCTTATAAGAGCCTCCGAGCTAAAGGTTCCCCTGGTGTGCTTGCTTCACCGCTATAGATGTCGAAAAACAGTCGAAAAAGTTTAGGCCCTTATCACCCTTGATAAGGCTCAACTTTTGTCTGACGTCATGCCTTCCATTGTCGTCTGTGCTTATAAGAGCCTTTGAGCTCAAGGTTCCCCTGGTGTGCTTGCTTCACCGCTATAGATGTCGAAAAACAGTCGAAAAAGTTTAGGCCCTTATCACCCTTGATAAGGCTCAACTTTTGTCTGACGTCATACCTTCCATTGTCGTCTGTGCTTATAAGAGCCTTTGAGCTAAAGGTTCCCCTGGTGTGCTTGCTTCACCGCTATAGATGTCGAAAAACAGTCGAAAAAGTTTAGGCCCTTATCACCCTTGATAAGGCTCAACTTTTGTCTGACGTCATACCTTCCATTGTCGTCTGTGCTTATAAGAGCCTCCGAGCTAAAGGTTCCCCTGGTGTGCTTGCTTCACCGCTATAGATGTCGAAAAACAGTCGAAAAAGTTTAGGCCCTTATCACCCTTGATAAGGCTCAACTTTTGTCTGACGTCATACCTTCCATTGTCGTCTGTGCTTATAAGAGCCTTTGAGCTAAAGGTTCCCCTGGTGTGCTTGCTTCACCGCTATAGATGTCGAAAAACAGTCGAAAAAGTTTAGGCCCTTATCACCCTTGATAAGGCTCAACTTTTGTCTGACGTCATACCTTCCATTGTCGTCTGTGCTTATAAGAGCCTCCGAGCTAAAGGTTCCCCTGGTGTGCTTGCTTCACCGCTATAGATGTCGAAAAACAGTCGAAAAAGTTTAGGCCCTTATCACCCTTGATAAGGCTCAACTTTTGTCTGACGTCATACCTTCCATTGTCGTCTGTGCTTATAAGAGCCTCCGAGCTAAAGGTTCCCCTGGTGTGCTTGCTTCACCGCTATAGATGTCGAAAAACAGTCGAAAAAGTTTAGGCCCTTATCACCCTTGATAAGGCTCAACTTTTGTCTGACGTCATAGCTTGCAATGGTGGACCCACTATGCGTATTTTAACAGCGGAGCTGTTGAAGCTGGGCGTAAGGTATGATCCGTGGACTGAAAAAAAGAAAAAACGGGTATACGCCACCGAAAGCGGGTATG
The DNA here is from genome assembly GCF_013339695.2 of Rhipicephalus sanguineus. Classification (NCBI taxonomy): domain Eukaryota; kingdom Metazoa; phylum Arthropoda; class Arachnida; order Ixodida; family Ixodidae; genus Rhipicephalus; species Rhipicephalus sanguineus. The sequence goes on from NW_023615696.1 coordinate 8,637, forward strand.
TGCCAAGCAGCTCCTATCATAGCATAGTCATGGATAGTGTAGTATAGCAAGGGTGTGGGAAAGGGAAGTAGGGTGAGGATGAGTGATGTAAGGGTGAGGAGGAGTAAAGGAGGAGGGTGGCCACAGAAAGCTGGTGCGTGCTATGCATCTGCTAGTATAGCAAGGGGGTGGCAAATAAAAGTGATGATGAGGAGGAAGGAAAGGAGGATGGGAGAGGGTAATGCATGGCCTACCCTTGTATAGTATCTGCTTGGCTCCCAGAACACGGTCGCCGATTTGTTCGGCGTGGGATAACTCTGATGGGCGAGAGAACGAGCGCAGAGAGAAAGAAGCGATAGAAAGAAAAAGAGAAATTCCTGGCGGAAAAAAATTGATCACCTAAATTGGATTCGAACCCACGTACCCAGGATCTGAAACGAGCGTCTTAACCACGGTGGTCTTAACCACTCGGCTATCCGAACGCGTTGGTGAAGGAGCATTTATGGGAACCTTATGATTGCGTTGCTAACAAGAAGAAAGAAAGCATGGCATAGCCACTTTTGTGGTGAGGTGTTTGTGGTATTTGAACTCTTTTTCCACGCCCTGTCTCTTTAACATAGCATGGCCACGCACGTACCGCAGGGAGTGGTAACAGGAAGAGTCTCCTCAGTCTTCGCACCACTAGTGCGTAGCTGCTCCAATCCTTTCTAAGGGAACACGTAAGGCCGATATGGATGATTGTACGCATCAGAAAAATTAGTGGGATTTACCAAATTTCTGTGGCACATACCCGTTTATGATGATGATAGTTTCGTGATACGAGATGCAAGGAACTATTTGCTAAACAGCTTCGTTGTTAAAACATCGTGGTGTGTGCAAATGGGTACAAAAAACTATCATCGTCATGAACTAGTATATGTGCCGCAGAAATTGGGCAAATCCCACTACTCACCGCTGGTCCACTAAGAATGAACAAGGCTACGGACAGGCGGCAAATACCAATTAAGATTTCTAGACAGACATAACCGATAATTGAGAAAAGCTTTATTAAACCGTCGGGATTAACCCGACGATTTAACCCGTGTAGTGTCGACGGGATTAACCCGTGTAGTGTTTGTGACTGTCTGTAGTTTGACTCGAACCTCTGCGCGCTGAGAAGCAACCTAGAAACAGCCTAGCATCACCTAGCTAAAGCCTAGGAACAACCTAGAAGCAATAAGACTAGACTTCAGAATTGTGCAGCTTCGCTATTTCAAGCCTTGCGCGACTTCGTGCAAGCTTCGGCATATTTTTTTTTCTTTGACTGCGTCATTTCTATGCTGACTCACTGAGGTAACTGTCTGCCAGTACAACCCTCTGTCACGTAAGACGGATCACTATAAAGAAATAAAATTACAAAACAAAATAGGTTTTCTTTTGGCGGCGCTGGGTTTCGAACTTCGAGCACCACGCTCGGATGGCGAGTGTCTTACCGAGTATACACTTTTTTTCTTTATTGCCTATATGCATACTTACTGCAATGACAATCGATTAGGCTACACACTCACGCTTGCAGATTGCTAATATAGGCATTAGGCACCGAACGTGCCGTGCCGTAGAGCTTTCCAACGCGGCTGCAGCGACCTAACGGACAGTATGTAAGATTGAGATGTGGCTGGACAAGCTGCTAACGCGAAGAGCCGTTTTTACAGCAGAAGAGTACTTCTTACTGCAAGCACACAATAGTGCTCATCTTATGACAAAATCGTTTCTTAAATTTGACAAAATAAGCGAACTCAGCATGCATAGCTTCCATGTTGGTGTCCGTGCAGCCGACGACAACGGCAGCCGCGGCGATGTTTAAAGAAGTTAACTTTCCAGAACAGTTGCTTGGCATGTCCTACGCTCCGCTTCAATATGACATCAATATTTTAAATGTTGCTTAGGAGGTAAAAAACAATAAAACGGGCAACGCTAAAGCTGCAGCGTGCTACGTGCGCGAGGAACGGCGGGCAAATCAATCCAACTTTGGACGTCACAGAGATGATTGCGCGTGGCGGCGCTACAGTATGTCCTAGCCCCCAATGTCAATCGCCATGGAATACTGAGAGCTGACGTCGGCATAGGTGATAATAAAATGGGCGTGCGCTTATTTTATGCGATTCCACCATTTGGAAATGTCACCACTTTTCGTGCATGGTACTTCGGAGAATTCCTTTATGATGAAGCTTCGTACCTTTCAGTTGTCTTCGTATGACTTCGTACCTTTCAGTCGATGCAGGCATGGGGTGCTGACGTTGCTATTTTAAAGTGACGTCAGCCAGAGACTCGCAGCTCGGAAGTACATTTTCTTTTATTGAGAGCGCGCGTGACATATACAAGAGCATCATCCGCTTAGGACACAGGCAGAGAACAAAAAACAAAAGAACAAGATGGAATGCAAATAAAGAAACCTTTCACGCAGAAACGACCAGGGCATCACTATACTGTACACTCCGGCGACGCACATGGCCATATAAAAAATAATTTTTCTTTACAAAATGCCGGAAACATCTCGTACAGAAGCGACTGCAGTTCACCTCCGTTAATAAAAAAAACTTAGGTTCGAGAAAGAAAATAAAGGTCGGGGAACATAAGGAAAGTGCGAAACAAGTTCTACAACACTAAGGTTACCAGGAAGCTCTGGTAAACAAAAGCAAACTGTGTCGACATCGTTAAGAAAACCAAGCACTACTCAACGTGATCCAAGCCGTGTCTTGAAAGAAGCATCCGTTACCCTTAGTCGTATACCACGATGACACCTCGCCAATGCTTATCGTTTGTGATTACTGTTTTTCTTATAAAAAGAACTTCTCAGGACAAAAAATGTTAGAAGAAATAACGAAGACATTTTTGCTCAATCAACACGATGTCAATAGCCTCGTAAAACAAAAATAAGTGAAGATATAATTCTCAATATAATTATGAGTTGCGTCTGCAGAACGAAAGTGAAAAGTGGAAATGTAGATACACATGTTTGTATGATACACATGTACATGCCCAGAAATGCCAAGAACCTCGGAACGAACACGCGGGTGCAAAGCTCGTCAGCTGACTATGGATCGTATTATGCCAACAGCGCAATCAAACTTCGTCGGTATGTTTTGTTGCTATCCGAGCACGTTCAACCAGGTAGCTGGGAAGTGCAAGCGAGAGACGGATTCGTACGCGAAATTGAAAGCGAACTTGCATTCAGTGGATAACTCCAAAGCTGCCTCGAATAGGCGAGCCTCGCGGCGAATTAAATCGGTATTCGACAGGAACCTGGTCAGAAAGTACATCAGAGGTGGTCCCTCAGTAGTTATGAAGCTGTTACAGGCCAACATCGACGTGACCTAGCCTAAACCCAAACTCGGCTGCTGAAACATGCTAGCGTTGAAATTTGGTGGACGAAGAATCGGGCTTGCGAACATTGAACAGGAAGACAATATGCAGCGGATCAACTCCGCCATCGATTACCCGTCAAATGCATGTAACGTGGTGTTGCCGCATTTTCCCCGCTAGAGCGAGCTTCTCTAGCCAACATGGCACTACGTTCTTTCAGTCCAAATGTTCGTTACGCGTGAATTTCTCGTTACAGCATAATTCCCTGCGGGTTTTCGCTATCGACCTTTTAGCTCATCTCAGGGTGAATCACCTGATTTTTTTAAAGAAAGGAATATTGACAACCACCCGATTGTAGCACGAAGCCACAGGGAAATCCATACGGATTTGTCAGAAGAAAACTTCTTAGTTGCCGAAAAATTCGTTCGACCCCGCACTAGTACGAACGGTGGAGCGACCGCCCGGAAAGGCGTTGGTCCCGGGTTCGATCGCCGGACCAGGACGAATTTTGCGGCAACTAAGCAGTTTTCTTTCTGAAAATCCGTATGTATTTCCTTGTGGCTTCGTGCTACAATCGGGTGGTTGTCTATTTCCCTTCCTTAATTCCTTCGGCCACCTTCCGCAGAACCAATTTGCAACACCCGATTTTTCATTTCCCCTTACCTCGACCATTTCAACCACAGCTCTCCGCATCTCTCGCTCACTGATGCTACACTGGCAGCAGCGGCCTCCATCGTTAGGCTCGGCACGGTTTTCGGTGAAAAAAAACCAACAACGCAGCGGTGATGCAACTTGAGAATGGAGGGCACGACGAAAGAAGGGCACTAAATTGTTTTTGTTCACCGAAAACCACAACAACGAGAGAGGCCGACTGCTGCGCGCACGTAACGTAAATGGACTCGCTAGCCACACAACCTGAAAACTACCATTCATAATGCTACATTACAGGCTATCAAAGTAAGCACTGACCCTTGACAACTTGCACTAAAAAAAAAAAAAGGAAGCTTTGCAATAATCGCGCCTTTCTGCTGCATTACCGTTGCGTTGTTGTCACTTGAAAAAGAGCATCATGAAAGTCTTTACATCATCTATGTTCTTCTTTCAGTAACAGAAAGGGAATGAAATGTTAAATGTGATGACGCCATTACCATTTGTAATGAACAATACTAAGGTACGTTTCTGTTGCTCATTATTAATACGTTGTGACCTATTGAAATGCAATTAGTCAATGGCAATTACTCCTCGTGGCTCATTAAACCTATAGCTGAAGTGCAGTAACAAAGATAATTTGCGTATTTTATTGGGAACACTTTCTGCTCTTCCTGGTCAGTTTAATTCGTGGGTGTAATAATTAACGTGAACTGATTTGACTGATAGCGGTCACTCATTGCATAACAAAGCTCATAACAAGATAACTGAACAGCAATGCGATCACCGCGTTTCAGTCTGGCGCTTCAGACGACTAACAATATGTGAATCAATTTAACCACATCGCAAAACGATCTCGCTTACCCCAGAAGTACCGCTGCAGCGAAAAGATTAGAACAACTGACCGAGGACATGTGCGGAGCGTTTATTTTTCAGATGCTGGCTTCAGGGCGGTATGGCCGGCCAACCTCGCTTTAAACCATGGATATTGCGTGCCACTCGTTATTGGCGCAGATATTCATAATATTAAATATTGTAGGAAACTCTATGGTTATCAGTATGCTCGGAAACAAGAGTGCCGAACGCGGCCATTTTGCCCCTACGGTCACTTGTTCTATTCCTTCTCCGCTGTAGCTGTTCAACTCGCGATGAACAAAACCGAAATGCGCAAGCGCCGTGGTCAAGAGAATTTTTTTCTTTAATTCTAACGACATGTATGCGAACAGCTTCTACAGCTATGCTTTATCCAACTCCTTCTGCCTGCATTACACCTTTCTCCTACCCTGTCAATGAAGTGACAATGACGGATGCGTGATTGATGAGTGTTTGTTTAGTACTGTGACTTTCCCAACTCGGGCGAGCACGCGTTTTTGAGGAGTTAAGGCGTGACTTCTTGTACCTGCACACCCATGTGGTGAGTCAGTATAGTGAACAGAGGGTGAAAAACACCTCGTGGGTTACGCGCGGCTTGTGATGTCGTAAACCGCGACGGATTTTTCCTGGTTAAAAGAGTGATCGCGGCTCGCTCGTGATGTGAATTCTCGGCTATATGTTCAAGAGGAGAGTTGTGGCGTCTCAACCTGCACTTTGTAAGAGCAGGACATCACCCTGGTGCTTGGTGATTCACCTGGACCCACTGGCGACACAGATGGAATGTGCGCTTTAGACAGAACGGCAGCACACAGCCGGCGCTTTTCGATAGAAAGGGCCGTGTTCAGTTGGACGTGACGTAAGATCAAGGCACTTCTACTGGTTAGAATTTTTCTATAACTGGTTACAAACGCACACATTTTACTATATGGTACATGCCAAAGATTCGCCACGTTGTTATAAATTAAGCTCGGTTGTCTTTCACCGTTGGACATGACTCTTTTCAACCCCTAAGGTGGTCTCGACGTATGCACATTGTTTTTTTCAGAAGTTTTGTAAATGCAATTACGACCTTATTCGCTGACTTAGGCGAGATTACGCAAACGCGTTCACAGAAATCATCGAGCATGGCCGTCATCACATCTACACGAGAAATGTGCGTCCGACAACCAAGTGTATACACTACAGAGTAATCACCTGGTAGATAATGCTACAAATTAATCTGTCGAACTTTAGTCTGGCAGGGAACCATGCCGGTTACAACTACAGCATGCCCTGCGGAGATAACGCTTGTAGACAGCAGGCCGTTTCAAAACAACATTTACCTCTGACATATTTCGACACTTTTTGAGGCACTTGTTTTGTCTGCTAGGAGCTTTTTCTTCTGTGAGCACATTGTGCAGTGTACACCGTCGAAAACGTTTCGAGTCATTGTTGACAGTGCCGCTTTATATAACTCTGGCAATAGTGGCAGTGAAATAGCTTTTATATGTGACATTTTAATATGCTATTTACATAATAGTAAGCTCTTGCCCGAACCTAGTCGTGAGACATCGTTAGGGGTGGGTTTAAGGATCATGCCCAATGAAGAGCTATCAACTAGATCGAGCAGAACTCTCCAGTCGACCTGGGGTGCTATTCTGGACACTGTCAAATTCCGCCATATTGTAAAATTGCGTAAATGTGACATTTTAAGCCAATCAGAGAGGCTGTTACAGCCCTCTTGGACAATCAGGGTGTACAAGATGGCGAATTTAACAACATGGCCAGAAGAGGACTCCTGACGTGCTATATAAGTGTCTGACAAGAAAAGGTAGAGTCCTACACAGCATCATGCAACGGCGGAACTTCTTGTTTTTCAACAATGTTTGGTCCCTTTGAGGGAAAGCTCAGTCCACATTGGTTCCGGCTGGGCGTGCCCAGTTGAAGGCCTTTCCTCTGAGGTGTCATGCAGAACAAGTTTGCTCTACAGTACGGTAATAACGTCACGAGCAGCGGGAGGTTTTTCTCGCTGTATGCCATCGCCTGTCCAGTTGCGTAGTGGGTGCGAGTGAGTGGAAGCGGACACGATTGTCGTTGACTCAGTGATGGTAGGCCACTGCGTGGTGGTGCTGCTGTCCGTGCTGGTTGTGACCCAGGCCCACGCCCTTCTCGAGCACGACGCCGAACACGACCCGCCCATTGAGGTTCACCTGCGAGTTCGTTTGGCCTTCGTCACGTTCTCATTCGAGCAGAAATCAATCACTCAGCCATTCTCCGTTTTCGGAATTCGAATATGGTACGTGGGCTGACCTCGAAAAAGCACGCCCGCAGTGCCATAGCAACTGTCTCCCGCAGTTACTAAGTGACGCTCAAGCACTCTCCTCCGTGTTCCTCTTCCCGAAAGCAACGTACAGAATCAAGCTACCACCCTTTCGCTCCGAAGAACATTGCCCTGGAACTGGGCGATTGGATTTTAGCAATTGGTCACTTGCGTTACAAAAGTTCACTGTGACAGTCACGAGGTTAACTCTCCTCTCAGCTCACGTGAGCCAATCGGCTGTATACACGCGAATGTGGATTACTATGTTGTTCAACGGGTAGGATAGGCAACATAGATGTGATGCCAGCACATGTTTGTCTGACGTTGAATGTACCGTCGTTGCATAGGTGATATTTGGTGCTACCGAATGATGAGATCGACAGACAGGACGGGGTGCCAGAGACCCAGAGAGAAAACAGATTAATCAGTCTCCGCCTATGTATGGTACATTCATGTCTCGTCGTCTAGCGCTTCTTAGAACAATGACACGTACCAACACGCTCAATCATCAACGCTCGTGTCATCGTGGCTAACAGCGCGACTAACACGGACGAAGACGAGAAGGACACACACGGCACGGCGCTGACTTTTCGTGTATTTATGTTCGCATTTTTCTTCAATAAAGCTACGGTTGAAAGCCAGCGCTGTGCCGTGTGTCCCCTTCTCATCTTCGTCCGTGTTACTCACGCTGTTAGCCGCGATGAATCTGTACCAATTCGCCCAGTATTCCATACTGATCGTGTCATACTGCACGAGAATCCATCCTATGGCATCGAAGGAGCTGGACAGCTCGCTGGGAATAAGAACCCGCAAAGACAGTGACGTCACAAATCTCACCTTTGGCTTAGGCAGGAACGGCAGGAATAGGTTCTTGATGACGCCCATCGGACTGACGCCGTAGTCGTGGTGGCCTCCTCCTCCGTGGTGGTCTCCGCCGCCAATGGTGAACGTGATGCCCTTTCCGTGTCCTCCGTGGCCGCTACTGCTGCTGCCATGGCTGGCGTAGGAGTCGCCCGCGTGGATCTCGAACCCACTCCGGTCCTGGAATCGCAGAAGAGACGTCAAGCACCGTAACGCAAGTGTCGAGTTACAGAAAGTTACAACAAACATATCATGGAAGTACACAGAGACGTACAGCCGCCCCATGGAAGCAGTACTTAAGGCATTCCCCAAGAGATTAGCTTTCATGGCTCTTCTGGTACGGTGTACTAGAAGCGAGGTTCTTCTAGTTCACTGTACTTCTTGGTCTTCTTGTGGACATCATCATCGTCGTCTCCGTCAGTCTATATTACGTCTACTGCGGGATGAAAGACTCTCCTAATGCTGTGCAGTTTGCCCTGTCCTGCGCGAGCTGATTCCGTGTTATGCGTGTAAATTTCTTAATTTCATCACCACGCCTAACCCTGCGGTGCCGTCGTCTAAGGCTGCGTTTCCCTTTTTATTTGAATAAAGTTGTTTCTCTTTCAATTTGTTGGTATCTTTCTAACTAAGCGATATTACAAAACGAATCTGTCCTTCGCGCACAGTGTCTCGATAAAATAGTTTATGTGCATCTCTGTGTTCCCCATGACCAACTCATGCATATGTGTTCTTGCACATGTCTAATCTCTTTCTTCTTCTACACTTTACCCGCAATAGATGAGCTTGAATTGATAGTGCTTTATAGTATCACTGTAATGATTAGCTACGTTCTGTAATCTCATAGTCTTTTTTATTATCGTTTACTTTATCAATTTGACTACAGCAGCACAAACTATAGATACAAGCCTCTTATTATTTCACAGCTAGTAACGAAGACATGTTCTTTTCTGTGCAACGGCATCGATTTAGACGAACTTGCCACGAAAGAGACATTGCACGGCCAGAGGCCAAGCATTTTTTGCTCAGTTTCTAATACATTTCACTATCCTCCTCCCTTTATGTACCCTCACTTCTCCCTACCAACTCGGTGTGTATAAGTTGTAAACTGGATATTTCAGTCTGGTTAACCTCACTGCCTTTTTGTTTGCTTACGGCTCCATGTATATAATGGCACGGGGATCGAATTAAGACATCTTCCATAGCTTTATAGAGTAGCGTGCCTAGATTTTCTCTCCTGTACACGTTTGACAGTTGACTACAAGACATCCATAACGTTAGCAGGACCATGCACAAACGTGTTTGTGCATGGTCCTGCTACCATATATATATATATATACAGTCGCGGATCCAGGGGGGGGGGGGCGATTGGGCGATCGCCCCCCCCAAAGCTATAAGCCAACCCAACCCCCCCCCCCCGCTTTTCACCTCACCGAAGGCCATTTTTCAGAACGTAGAATTTTTTCAGGTGGTCGCTGTGTCCATCCCAATCCGAGACTAGGGAAGCACCCCTCACACAGCCCAGCGCTTTTGTTAAGAGCGAAACAGGCTTTCTAGAAAAGATTTCTTCTGCGTCCTGCATCTTTCAAATAGGCACCGACGAGCACAAGCCTCAACTATTTTGCTAAAGCAACTGCTGCCTTTATGGAAGCGAGCTAAAGTTTCCTCCCCACTCCCAGGGCCATCAGCTCTTCAGCAAAGCGAGGGGTCTTCAAATTCTCCCATCTTTTTCTCAGAGACAGGAGTCTGTTCTGTGTCATTCAAACTGGCATCTTTCGTCCCACCACGGCCGGGCTAGACTGCACGTGCGCGCTTGAGCGCGCACGTGCAGTCTAGCCCGGCCGTGGTCCCACAAAGCGTGCAGAACAAGTTACCTTTTAGTCAACCTTCAGCGGCTGGTCCAAAAAAAAAAAAAGAAGGAAGGCAGGCAGTGGTGCTGTGAATTATATTCGCCGAAGTACCGAGCAAGCCTCCGAGAGCACGTGCGCGGGGTATAATCGAGCGCGACTCCGAAAGCTCCGTTTGACCGTCCTTAGGCTGCGGAGATAGAAAGGGCATTTTCTGGCAACACGACCGGCCAGAAAAAAAGGCAATGGGGAGGAGGGGGCGGGGTAACAAAGGGAGGCTTACTCCGAAACTACGTTCAAGGAATACTAGAGCTCGCCGTTGTGGGAATACTCATTTATCGAGCAGGTGGCCTGCCCTTCCCTCTTTCACCCTCCTCTTACCAACAACACTGATACGTGTTCCCCAATGTTTAGCGGAAATATGCGAAATTTTAGATAATGAAATGGCACTGAGCAATGCAACTGAGAACAAAAATAATGAGCATTTGGTTACTAACGTGAAGTTTTAAAGTTGGGCAACGCCCCATGAGGGTTGTTTCCAACCCTCATGGGGTTGTTACAACCCCACCACGAGGGTTGTTTTCCTCGCAGGGCGAGTTCCCTTTCCCGCGAGCCGGGAAGCGAGGATTGGCGCGCGGAGTGACGGGAAGAAGGGGTTGTCCGGCAGGAAAGGGTGACGGTGCTCCTCTCCTAGTGGTCCCTTGCTACCACCGTCAGTTCGCGATCGCGCCAGCCTTAAGGAAAGGAAATGGGCGCGTGTGCTCTCCCACAGATGCTAAGGAAATTGAGCCTGCCCACCGCTGGGACGGTGCTCACCTGGCTGTAACCACCCCATCATCGTCAAATTTGCGCTCTACAAAACTAAAGAATTAGTCCTGGTTGGTGGTCGTAAGTTAGAGGAGAGTAATCACACAATTGGCAGAGATTTTTCACCAGCCGTCCGAAATGTCCGCAAACATCTTACTGCTTTCAGCAAAAGTAAAGGAACGCCCTTCAACCCGCATCAAGACACTTGTCATAGGATCCAAACGCTATGAATATTATGACTCAACCAATACCATAAAACAGACTCATTAGCAATCAAAGCGCAACAGAGGTTCACCAAACCCTCACCCTACTGCCACAATGAATAAGCTTTCTTTACCTGTTATTTTCACTAATGCTAGCAGTTTTCTTTCAAAGCGCGAAGATATATCAAGTCTTGTTTCTTCATCTAGCAGCAATTTACTCATCATAACAAAAACGTGGCTCACAGGCGACATCAGTGACAATGAGGTATTATCAGACTTGCCAAACATCAAAGTTCATCGTCATGACCGCTAGGAACACGAGGTGGGGAGTTTTCATGGCATTTAGCAGCAGCATCACCTTGCACAACAATTGCGCCTCCTGCTGGCCTCGAGATAGCCTGGCTACTTCTCCGCTCATTCCCACAGGCTGTCGCTCTCGTGTCTGTTATCGACACCCTGTGACAGCCCGATTTTCCCTGGAAGTTACACAGCATTTTGTGCCAGGTTACAGCTGCGCATCCTAATATACTTATATTCTTTTATTCGGATACTAACTTCCCTGTATTAACTGGCGTTATCTATCTTCCGGAGCATCAGCTAATGCTGAGGTTAGAGATTTCACCAATGTCTGTTTAAACCGACGTCCCGTAAACCTCTACCTGACTTTGAGTCTCGATTTCACACGAACAATGACTGATGATAATTGGGTGCTCTTGAAAATTAAATTGTTCAACTAGCAGACAAAACACATATCGAAAATTACCTTCCGTGAGAATCACAGCATCCGTGGTTCATTAATCCACTTAAAGCGTTTTGAAAATAAGAAGAAAAGACTTTTCTGAGCTGCTAACAGAGTACAAATGCTAACGCGCTTGAAAAAAGTATATTCTGCCGAAAATATATACTTATCTCCTGTTCGTGCGCCAAGCATGCTTTTCTTAAGACTTACCCAAAATACTTGAAGCAAACCCGAAGAAAATTTTGGCAAGCAATAAACCCAAGTCATGTTCGTGCCGTAACACTTGCGCTGACGATTGGAGAACATTAGTCTGATACTGACTGCCCCACAACTTTCAACAAGTGCCTTCATCTCAGTTTTACCAAGGATACTATTGCTTCTCTGCCATTACTGTCTACAACATAGAATGCCAGCCTTACATTCAGCGTATTGGTATTTCAAATGTGATTCATAACCTAAAACTTTCGTCCTGTGCCAGTATCGATGGTATTAACTCAAGCTGTTAAAAATACTGAGATGACATATCTTGGGCACTGCTGTGTCAGTTGTTTGCTCAGTTCTTTCAGTAGGCTGCATCCCTCATGACTGGAAAGTCCTTGCCATCTACAAAGCAGGTAACAGGCTTCACCCGCGAAATTATCGCCTTACAAGTCTGCCAAGTGAAATCATGGAACCCGTCATTTACCTCACGCATTATGGACCATTTCGACGCCAATCATTTCTTTCACCCTGAACAGCATGGCTTTCATAAGGGCCATCTTGCGAAACACAGCTAGCTCTTTCATTCACGACCTTCATACAAATCTTGACAGTAATCTTTCTCGACTATGAAAAGCTTTCGACAAGGTTTCTCACCAACACTTGTTACATAAACTTTCCTTCTTAAACTTAAACTCTGACGTGCTAAAATGGCCTTGAAGCATTGCTAATCAACCGCTCACAGTAAGTCAGTGTCATGATCCCCTCCGTCCCACTACCAGTCCTCTTCAGGTGTCCCCCAAAGGTCTGTTCTTGGCACACTTCATTTTTTAATATATATCATGACTTACCCCTCCACGTAACTTGTAAAACCCGGATGTTCGCAGATGACTGCATGATTTATCGTACCATTACCAATATTACTGATGCAGATACACTGCAGCAAAATCTTAACATGTGCAGTCTTGGTGTGCCCGTGTGGCTAAAAACACTTGACAGAACAAGGATTAACTGTAATGGTTGTTACACAGAGTGCAAACTTCAATTATTTTTTCAAGGGCAACATATAAGGGAGTAAGTCTGCATATGCAGCAAGGCAAAGGTTACAATTACCTCTGCTCGTTGGTTTGATTCTTCACGGACAGCACGAAAAGTGAAAAGGCACATCGCATGAGTGTGTCACATTCTCATCTTTTCATTCATTCAATACAATAACAATTAACACTGCGTTATGAGATGAACACCAGTCTTTAAACTATGTGTGCCAGTTTTGTGCCCTCCAAGCGGACAACAGAGAGTTGAAGCACCACAATGAGCCGTTGCAGCACGTCCCCTCACCGCGCATGAACGCATCGCATACAACGAGTTGTCTGAAGTAAGTGCCCCTCAATGAAAAAAACGTAGATCATCCCTCCGTCATAGGAATAGGTATAACATGAAAGTGAAACAGTCCTCACAGTAGTTGAATGTTTATTATACAATGATATACGGGCTGGCGCAATGTCTACTGGTGTTTGGCAGCGATAGCACCGCTTGTGTGGACGCACCCACGTTGACACCTAATGGCGCATCTCCATCCTGACGACTAACGTCCCTGAACATGATAAACCTCTGTGGTAGCTGTAGTAAACATACACCTGGACACAGCATACGGTGAATCCCGCACAATGATGGCTTCAACATGAACACAATAAACACTAACTCGACATGAACTCTTCGAAAGCATAGCCAATTGAAGAGAGAAATGGCAAGGTATGCGTTCTCTAATAGTTGGTGCCAGTGCACTCGAAGCTATAGGCGGCGGAGGAACACCGCTAGTCCATTTGGAAGCGGCCTGTGATAAGATTAGTTTGCCGTTCCGGCGCCCGGGGGGCGTCGACGTTTGCAATGAATAAATACGGCGCACATGAACCAGCCAGTCAGTGTGGAACTCGCCAACGTACGTGTGCGTGATCGGTCCCGGCGACCGGCATGGCCCGGACTACCCGGTATCACAAGTGGCGACGAGGTCGACTGACGAACCGGACGGGCACAGCACAATCACACGTCGTCATGCCTGTCGTCGGGGAAGCTGGATTCGTTCGACCCGAGTACATCGGAGTAGGCGGAATACCGTGAGCGGGCCGAGCTGTACTTCATCGCACCACGACATCCGAGCGACAAGCAGACAGCTTAATAATGAGAACTACCGACATAATAATAATAATATCTGGGTTCTACGTCCCAAACCACGACGATCTGATTATGAGAGAGCCGGTAGGGAGGGCTCCGGAAATTTCGACCACCTGGGGTTCTTTAACGGCACTAAATCTAAGTACACGGGGCCTCAGACATTTCGCTCCACCGAAAATGGAACTAACGGACAATAACCAACAAGGAAGTATAGGGGGTGTTATCTGTAGTATTAGTATTAATATTAGTATTATTACTTAATATTAGTAATTAATATTAGTATTAATTTAGTATTAGTATAATGGTCTAACAAAGAAAATGAACCCTTAAGAGTCATCAATCTTTCCTTCAAGCAGACAGCTGTATTTTTGACATGCTGCGTCCAGAGACTTATTCCTCTGCTACGAGGCCTCCTAGCACCAAGCAGGCCCAACCAAGCAGGACTGACCGAAATTTTACCACACTTGGCAAGCACTACGCCCCTCGCGTATCGGAAGTAGCGGCAAGTTTCAAGTTTTTCTCGAGGCATCGAAAAAAGGGGGAGACCGTAAGCACTACATTAGCCGAAGGACTGCAATTTCGCAACATTTCGAGAGCGCATGTTGCGCGACCAGATAGTCAGCGGAATCAATGACGTAACCATGCAAACATCGACGCCCCCGGTGCGCCGGAACGGCAAACTAATCTTATCACATCCCTCCCCCATTTATTAATGGATGCAAACAATTGTTTAAGGTGAGTAGCGCGATACTGGTCGTCGAATTCTGGTACTTCGACGCAGGACAGGAGTACTGGGTGCTGTGACAGCAAGTTCTGTTCCCCTCGCGTCTTCCCTGGGATCTTGCCTAGACTCTGTGTCGTGAAGGCGATTCCGAGTTAGCTGCCTCTGACCCACATCCAAGCGTGGAGCAAGACCTGTAGCTACTGGGCTGCCTGACTTTTGGTTGTCTGCACTCAGTTCCTCATGGGGCTGGTGGATGTGATCCAGATGTCGAGTTAAACACCGTCCGTCCTCCAGTAGAACATCCATGGACGAAGTGCGTTGTTCTGTGACGAGTGCAGGGAGCCACGCAGGACCTGGACGGAAGTTCCTTGCGAACACTGGGTCACCAGGATGACCCAAAACCCTGGGTCTTGTTCCTTGGTCGCATCTGGTTTTCTGCTTAAGTTGCTTCTGTAGCATCTTAGTCCTGAGGTCTGGGTGTAGCAGGTCCAACGCAGTCCTCAGCTTCCGCCCCAACAACAGCTCCGACGGACAGCAACCCGTGACCTCGTGAGGCGTTGACCTGTAAGTCAGGAGCATGCGAGCAATTTGAGTGCGAATATCTCCAGGGCCAGCCTTCCGCAACTTGTTTTTGACAGTCTGCACTGCCCGCTCTGCAGCACCGTGGTTTGACGCTGGATGATACGGCGGCAACCAGCATTCGCCTCACCCCGTTTTTCTTGAGGAATGTGGAGTAGAGCTCACTGGTAAATGCTGGCCATTATCCGACACGACCACATCTGGAAGGCCTTGGTTTGCGAACATAATTCGCATGCAGGAAATAGTTGGTTCAGCCGAGGGTGTGGAGACCGGGTACACTTCAATCCACTTTGAGAACGCATCGACTGCAATAAAAAAATAGGTGTTCCTGTAAGGACCGGCATAGTCCACATGCAGCCGTGACCACGGTTTCTCCGGGAACGGCCAGGGCATGACAGGCACTGGTCGTGACACTCTTTGATGCTCCTGGCAAATACGGAACCTTTGAATGGTTATCGCTATATCGTTATCCAAGCTAGGCCTCCACACATGGCTACGTCCAACGGCCTTCATTTTGGACAGTCCTGGGTGACTCTCATGCAGCAACTGAAGGACTTCCCTTTGTAATGATTTGGAACAATGACTCTGTTGCCCCACAATAGACAGTTCCCTTGCACACTCATCTCATGAAAATGCGTCTTGTAGGGTCTTCCCTCTGACCCTAGGTTTATCTGGCAGCCTGACCATAACGCTGCTCTTACTTGCGACAGCACCGGGTCTCTGGAGGTGGCAGCCACAACAGCATTTGACGACAGCACCCTTGGGTATACTCCTTCTAGCATTAGCACTTTGGCAGGGCAGTCAAAAACAAATTCGGCAGTTGGCAGAGGTAGCCGGCTTAACCCATTGGCACATGCAATTTGTGAACCCGGCCTATACTTCAGGTCGTAACTGTACCCCGACAACAGCAAGGCCCACCTTAGCACTCTCGGAGCACACGATTCGGGAACTGGTTTGTCTGCTACGAGCAGGCCGAGCAGTGGTTGTGATTTGTGACGGCCTCGAAGTGCCGGCCCCATAAGTACTGCCTGAACTGTGTAACGCCAAATACAAGGCTCAATGCCTCCTTATCTAATTGGCTGTAGTTTTTCTCCGCGGTTGCCATGCTGCGGGAGGCAAAATCAATGGGGCGCTCTTCTCCACATGACTCTCGTTGCACCAGTACTGCTCCAATACCAAAGGGAGATGCATCAGTGACAAGCACAGTTGGCTTTCCTGGGTCAAAGTGTGCCAATATAGCAGCAGAGGCCAATAGCTCCTTGCTTCTCCGAAATGCCTGCTCTTCATCAGTTTCCCAGCGCCATGGTGTTCCCGACACCAACAAACTATTGAGCGCTGTAACACGGCAGAAAGGTTTGGCAAAAACCTTCTGTAAAAGTTAACCGATCCGAGGTAACTCTGAAGTTCCTTGACCGCTCGGGGTGCGAAGGCTTCCAGCACTGCTTCAGTCTTAGACGGGTTTGGACGCAGCCCAGCCGCACTAATGATATGGCCCAAGTACTGGACTTCTGGTTTCAAGAATTCGCATTTGGATAACTTCAGTCGCAGTCCCGCGATTTTCAGGCGATCCAACACTCGGCCCAAATTTTCCCAATGCTTTGTCACTGGTTCCTGTGACCTGGTCAAGGTCGTGCAAAAGATTTTCCATCTCTCGCTGAAATATAGCCGGAGCTGATAAAGCCCCGAACGGCAGCCTTGTGAATCGGTATAACCCCCTCTGATTGTTAATGGTGACTAGCTCTTGGCACTCCTCATCGAGTGGAACCTGCTGGTAGGCGTCTTGCAAGTCAAGCTTTGTGAACTTCTTGCCCCCTGTCAGCCGCGCAAAAAAGTTCCTCGATCCTAGGAATAGGGTAGGACTCGACGACTGTCACCGGGTTTATGGTAGTCTTAAAATCGCCGCAGACCCGAACCCGGCCGTCGCGCTTCAATACAGGAACGATGGGCGCGGCCCCACTGAGAAGGTTTCACCGGTTTTGATAACGCCTTCCCGTTCCATCCTCTGTAGTTCTTCAAAAACCCAATCACGCAACGCAAACGGTATCGGACGTGCCTTCACAAAACGTTGCTTCGCGCCCTTTTCTACGGATATAGAAGCTGCAACGCTGTGAAATGTGCCAAGCTGCTCCGAAAAAACTTCGTGATATTGGTTTACCAGGTCTTCCGTAGACTTCACGACGTTGACTCCCTCCGTCTGAGCGATGTCTAGCTTGAAGGCCTTCATCCAGCTTCGTCCAAACAGCGTAGGACATGCCCCTTTCACGACAAATAGTGGTAGCTGGCACTCCTTGTCGCCAAGCTTGACCATTGCTTCCAGCTTTCCCTGGACACGTTTCATGTCGCCGAAAAAACTTCTCAGCTGCACACTCGATGGCTCCAACGGCACCGACGGAAAAAGCTCGGCGAACTTGCCATCATCAATGGTCGACACACTAGCGCCGTTGTCCAACTCCATATCGAGCGTTACGCCGTTAACTTCAACCACTATGTGCAATGGTTCCGAACTAGCTGTGTGAAGTGTCCACAAGTCGAAAACTTCGGACTCTTCAGCAGAGACAGGCAGGTCGCCCAGGTTCTTCATTAGACTAGACCGGCTGCGACTAGACTGGCTCCGGTTGAAATTTCTACTCCCCGGCTGAACTCTGCAAACTCTTGCAAGGTGCCCTTTTTGGCGGCAGTTGTGACAGATCGTGCTGCCGTGCCTACACCAACGCGTAGGATGACCTCCCCCGCAACAAAAGCAACAGCTATCATTTTTCCCCGAGGCGACAACGTTCGCTTGCTCTGGAGCTTCGTCAGATAGTAGCTGTGCTTGCTGACAGCTCAATGCGCGTGAATCTTTACGCGCAGCCTCCATAGCTATGACGGTGTCCTTCGCAGCTTCGAAGGTTAAACACGTCATTTCCAGCAGCCGTGTTGCCGCCGCCCGGGGGCATCGATGTTTGCAATGAAATAAATACGGCGCACATGACCAGCCAGCCAGTGTGGAACCCGCCAACGTACGTGTGTGTGATACGGTCCGGCGACCGGCATGGCCCAGGACTACCCAGTTATCACACGGCCCTATGCTGGTGAGGAGGCGTTACACGCTGACGCAAAAGGCAAATCGCGTAACTGCGTCATCACAGATTCAAATCAACATGGACGCCGCATTTCACTGACCACAGAGTTTTCTACAATATTGCAGCAAAAGACTCCTCCGTGCTGAGACTGCCAAAACGCTCGTGGTCGGTGCTCATTAGTGTCATGATTTAACTCGTAGCCTTAGAGATTGGTTCCGGCAACACGCCTTTGCTAGTGTTGCACAGGCCCTTCCATTCGCTCGGGGAGAGCGTAATCAGGGAAAGCAATGTGACAGCCAGAAGAGCATAGGTTATTGTACGCTGAGCTTCTTTACTGAGCTTGGGCTAAGGTTGCCATTCTGCGAAATGTTAAAGAGTTAACAGAGAGCTGGGCTAGAAACGAGATGGGAAACACAACGCACGTTGTGCCTCCCCTTTAGTCTGGCTGTGATTTCTCATGGTTCAAGCCCGGAAATTGGTGTGATGGCCAGGCGTGCGTCGCAGAGCTATTTTTAATATAGATGGATGCTATGAGCAAGGCTTGGGCTAAAGCCACCACCTCACGATGTGTTAAGGCGTTGACAAAATTAGACTTCTTTTGGAAACATGTCTAATGGGATGGCCGTAGCAACGGTGAAACGACGTGTTGCCAGAGCTAATTGCAGAGGCCATGCATTACTTGACTCTACCGCTCCCAGACGGTGACACCACACCACGAACTAAGAGCACTGTGAGAGGAAAAGTGTGAGAGACAAAAGGCACGTTTGTGAAGCCTCCTGTATGTGTGATCATGGCGCAGTGGCTAGAGCATCCGACACCTACCGTTGCGGACTGAGAGGTCATGGGTTCGACTCCCGTTTATGGAACTTTTCGTTGCCGTCTGGTCGTGTGCATTTTACTGACGTATTTCCGTGACGGAAATACGTCATGAAAGTCTTGGTCGACCCCTGCATAAAGCACTTTCGTGTTAAAAAGAACGCCTGTTGTTCTCCTACGAGGAACACTGTAACTATAATTAGTTTGTACTTGCCAGGCACAAGCTGGCTTACAATAAATAATTATTTTCTTAACTACCCGAATTGTTCGTACAATTGTGGTGGAGGTGCTGAATAATGATCTCAAGCCCAATTCGAGTCGGATAGAGCAGCCTGGAACTAGGCCAACTCAAACCCAATGAGCTCACACCAGCCATTGTGGTGAGTGACCCGAATTTCCTCTTTTGCCGGAGTCCGTTAGAGCTGTCTGCAGTGACGATATCAAAATGACGTCCCCCATTGCCGTAACCCATGTCATCGTTGATCAGCTGCGGAGCGTTTCCATGGCGACACCTTTGATGAAGCCGAGGACTGGCTAGAAGATTCCGAGCATGTCACCGGCTGGAATGGACAGGCCAAAGACCAGAAGCTCCGGCGCAATAATTTCACATTGCAAGACAGTGCATGAACATGGTTTGAAAGCCATGAAGATGTCCTCTGGTCATGGGATGATTTCTGAGGGAAGCTGCTGACCACTTTCCCGAGCACGGACCGCAGGCAAAGAGCTGAGGCGGCTTTGCAAGCGAGAAGCCAGCGAAACAATGAAAGCATGGCAATGTGCGTCGAAGATATGTCCCACTTGTTCCACAAGGCTGACCTGAGCGCTAGCAAAGAGAAGCTTCGGCACCTGATGCACGGTGTGAAGCAGAAGTTTTCTGCCATTTTGGTTCGAAGCAGAGGTGTGCGAATATTCAAAAGTTTCGGATAGTGATCGAACGTTACATTTGTAATATTCGTATTCGATTTAAAAAGTTCTGAATATATGAAGTGACTCGAATATTCGTTCTTTTAGAATATTCGGTCTTATATATTAGCGAAAACAACTTAATTTTGAACCTTGGTAACAGCATGAGCGTTCGATCAGTGATTACTACGACTTTGGCACGAGTGCGGTAACGTTTGCACAGATAAGCATCGGAAACACATGGGGTTGTGATGATGGCTACCGACCAGCATGCCGCGGCACTTCTTCGCGACAAACCTCTCAATGATAAGCATCTTAAGGAAACTAAATCATGAACTGCCTGCACGGCAGTGCATGTGGCTTAGCGGTTTAGCGCTGTTGCCACTGGTCTAAGTGTACTGCACGCATTTAAGGACAGGTGACAACCCAAACACCCCGTTTGCTGCCGTGCCTTTGTGCGAGACCCCTTCAATTAACTGCGTGTCACTAGCAGAAATGAAAGTACGAAAGAAGAGGAATTATTTAAGACGCCTGTTGGACACAACTAATGAAACCAACAAAGGAAAGCACGGGGGACATTATTTGTTGCTTTCATTAACTGTAGTGTAATAATTATGACCTAAACTGAAAGGAATTAAAGTATTGTGCATGCAGTCAGAATGAAGCCATATTATGACAGTCAATGAACATAGTATTAAACACCTCCACTCAACATCTTGTCCATGACCTTGCCACATCAGGACGACGCTATCTAGGAGGAGGGCTAACGATGCATGACGTGAATCATCTTCAAACCATGTTTATTTTGTCAGCTAGGAAGCTTTGGATGTCCTCTTTAGTTTCATGTTATGGTAAATGGGCGAGTTTCCCTTCCATAAACTTTCCCTTCACAGTGCCCTTGTGGACATGCCCAGCTCTCTCTCGTAACTGCCTGCAGCACATACATCTAAGGTTGCCAACATGAACAATTAAACGTTGACCAATTATAACAGGAGGCTTACGTATCATCAGGCACTTATTATCATATTATTTACAGATTGTTGACAGCAGCAAAGCATCATCGGGTCAGCTCGTTTATGTAAGTTTCCAGAAAAAGAAATTAAAAGAACAGCTTGAATTAAGCAAGCCCAACTCCAAGCTTATACAAGCATGAAAGCATATCACTATCGTTTCTTACTACCTCTTATGCTTGGTTTTTTGCTAGACTGGTGGCTTCTTCCTTAACATCTTTGTTCTGTTCGAATTTCTCCGTACTACTGAAATTTGTTTTTTATAGTTAATTCCATGTAGTGCGCATATGTGCAAATTCACATTGTTGTAGTGTCTGGTATGTGTTGCATTTTGCTCTCAATTACGGCTTGAGTTTTTCTAATTGGAACATCAAGCGTTGATGTTAAAAAGGCATATGTTTTCTGCCATATTTGCATCCCTTATTTAAGAAGAAAGCTTTAGCTAAGTGTTTACACTGCACTGCAGTCATACGCTGGCAATGTCCACACAAACATGCAGTGGGAAGGGTAGTGCACAGAATAATCACAGAAGTATGTAAGTACAGTGCTAATTGAAATGCAACAATTTAGCACTACACTTACTTTTGTTTACACCGTCTGCAGTTCACGTTACATCGGCCTCATTTCCACAATTCAGAACACTCGCATACATTACCCTTAGAAGCAAAATTAGTAGAGACATGACGCAATTACTTCAAGCAACCGTACATACCAGTCGTTATACTAAAGAATTTGATGTGACGTTTTAATCCATGAGCACAGTACAATGCGTCTTTAAGTGCATTATAAGACACACAAGTGACACACTGCTAAATCTTTGTAGAGTACTGGCTTGTCCCTCCTTTCAGCCACATTTGTTTGAGCAATATTTACTCCCTCTTTAACGTGTGCACTCAAGCAGTGGCTACAAGCAGTCACAAATGATTGATAAGCTCATGGTGAAATGCATGCGTGCTTCTTTTTTCACTGGACATGGGCAGGAAGAAATGGGTTATGCCGAGGGGAAGCTAGATGGCGCTAGGAAATACTTTCACGCTCCTGATGGTGGCGGAGTGGCTACAACCAAGAAGCGACTCGGTGAGTGGTGGACAAAGGTGCGCGCACATTGACATGTCGAAGCTCTCCTCGTTGAACATGTGCATGTACAGTGGTGGTTAGATGTGTGTGTAGCCACTTATGTGTACGTGCTATCGTTTTCTTTTTTTCTTTCTTTTTTTAAGTCCTTAGGCCAGGGCATCGGTTGATGCCCGCCCGTTACAAAGGGTGAGGCCATAAATCCAAATCCAAAACTCCAAAGCAGCTAGGTGAAATAGCTATGCGACATGCCAACCAGCTGCACTGCCGTGATATCAACGAGAGCCTTTATATATTTAACCGATAGCAATCAGTGCGCCTCGTTTATAATGTTTTTCAAGCGCGCTGTAAACTCCACACACCCGGCTGTCCCGGTGTCGGCAGCGAAGAGGCCACCCCGAATGGGGCCGGGGTGCAACTCGATCTCAGTCGAACCAATCACGGCGTTCACCAGGCGGCCTCCACAGATGTCCCTCACCAAGTTCATGCCCGTCAAATGCTGCGGCCTGTAATCGCACACCGAAGAATGCAATTATGACAGCGCTGAAAATTCAAACTGCCGCGATTACCTCAGGCCTGGGTTGCTCCTTCCCGCTCGAATGTTCGTTACCCGCACCGGCTTTCGGAATAGCGCGCTGAACGCGACGGCCATCCGCAGTACCTGTCCTCCCTTAGAAAAAGAAGAACGCCATCCGGGTCTAATTACGTACGTCAAAAAAAAAAGGTGTAAGTGCAAGGAACAAGAACCCTCTGTTCCCCTACTTGTGAAACCGAAACTCTCAGTGAAGAACAGCTACACAACATATATATATATATATATATCTTCGTAGGAAGCGCAAAACTACACACAGGGACAGCACGAAAGAAAGACACTACATAAGCTGTGTAGTGTAACTTAAAAGCGAGTGAATGCGAGCCAGTTGGTAAGAATCCATGGTTAAAAAACAGCGCGAAGAAGACGCGGAGGCAGCGCTAGTCCTGTGTTCTTTCTTGTCCGCGTCTTCTTCGCGCTGTTTTTTAACACTGTGTAGTGTCTCGTGCTGTCCCTGTGTGTAGTTTCGCGCTTCCTACGAAGATGGATCAGTAACAACTAGCCCGTTCTACTTGATTAAGTTGGAAAAGTATCACGTACTACAGCTGCAAGACAGCGCATTAGAAGCGACTTCTCACCCACATCCCCCAAATAAGATCATAAATGTCATTTGGAACGAGACGCGAACAGTCAATACTCACGCCTTCCATGACGCTACCGTCGATGGTAAACAACCTCCCACTCGCTTCACCCGACATTCTGGCTCGCCGACAACCCGACAACTCTTAGGAAGACGAACGAGATGGGATATGCACTCGTTCAACTAGAGCGCGCGCACTTGCCATAGAAGGCGCAAGCACACACAAATCCGGCTCTGTTCGGCTAGAAACATTTCGGAATACGGGAACATTTCGTCCCACTTAAATAAAAATGATTATGGGCACACGTCTCTGTCGGTGGGCAACCAATTTATTTTGATTTCTGAGTGTTTGTGATAGTTTTCGAGACGTGACAGAACGTTGGACAGAAGTGCCTATCGTTTTAGCCGATACGCCACCTAGCAGAAGACACGCGAAACAGGCTATCGAGCTCCACGTAGCAGACATTGATTTTCGCACGTGCGGTAGCGGTTCTGCCGTATGCATTCGTCGTCAGCTAACGAAAAAAAGAAATCCATTGCGAAGCAGTTTTTCTGCGTTGAGCTATGCACGTGGCGAGGACGATGGGATGGTATCTTTTCAAAAGTTTCTGTTTTTGGAGTTAACGGTAGCTATAGGTAACGAAAAAAAAGTTGTAACAGACTAAACGGACGTGCCGTTTCAATCTCAGGGACTACATTTGGTTAGCACCAGGCCAGTAGCTGGGGGGGGGGGGGGGCACCCCCCCACTTCCGAAATTTTGATGACACGTGGTGTTTTATCGAAAATAAATAATGAAAATAGGCGTTTTTCTCAAATAGTCAAGGGCTTCAGCTAGTGCCCCCCCCCCCCCCCCCCCGAAAGAAATTCCTGGGTCGGGCCTGGTTAGCACATATGGTTGGTAGCCGCCATCATAGGTCGGCAAACTCACTCGTGAGTCCATTCACTCAGACTCAGATCGAGCCGTGAGTCTGCAGTCTGAGTGAGTCCGGGTTAGTATATGTTTTGGGGAGCTTGAGATGGAATGAGTCCGATCGAGAAAAATTTTAGTGAGTCTGAGTCCGAGTGAGTCCGGTAGACGGAAATTTTCGTGAGTCTGAGTCCGAGTGAGCCCTAAGCGCAAAATATATTTCTTGAGTGAGTTTGAGTGTATACACTTTGCCGACCTATGGTTCTATCTACACAACTTCAGCATTACTATCAGCTTTATGTCTTGTTCGATGCTTAAAACGGATTCTTGTAAAAATAAAGGCGACTGAAGCAACAATGAATTTCTACCTCAAATTTCATGGCATAAATATTAAATCGTAAGATTTCATTCCAATTATTGCAAACTCAGTGGCTACAGTTAGTAAGTTGCAGTAGGTAAGGCAGTGTAATTTGAATGTCATAAATGAACTTTATTTAGATAGGCGATTATTTATTTTGATTTTTCGTGCGAGTAATATGTCACCCGCTTGCAGTAAACCGAGCTCACATAATACATTTATGTCATTTCTGAACTAAAACGGCCATTAAAAACCATTCTGTATAACTTAAAAGAAGCATATAATCTGTATGACATCATGAAGCATGAAAACTTTTGCGTGCTGCCCGAGCAGCGCTGCACCCAAACCCTAGTCTGTGGATAGAGAGACGCAATGTTGTGTTCTAACAGGTAGTCCTTTATTATGTAATTTGCGCAATGGAATAAATAAAAGTTCTTATCTTTCGCTGACGGATGAACCAGGCAACGGAAATACCATATATGCTATGTGAAAAAAACTCAACAAAAGGCGCAGCCGCAATGTAAGATTTTAATACCAATACACGACCAATATAAGCAAGAAATATTCTTTCAAGATTGTTGAACACATAGCCATGGCAATCTGCACTGATCACGACTCTTGCTGTGGAAAATAAAACGCAGAGGGTGGAAAAGTGCGCGAAAGAGGGTCAGCCTAAGGCCAACTAAGGAATCGCGCGCTGCTCTACAGCGTGGAGAGAAAAGCACATTTTAAAAAAAGAAGCAAACAAACATGCGCTACTGCGGCCCCGGAAGCTCCTGGTGGGGAGAGGGAAACTTCTTTTTTTCCACTGTTCTCCGGTTTTCTTAGCGTTTTCTAGTGCCGCAAGGGCAAAATGGTGGAGCCTCCTCCTCTTTCGAAGAAACCGCATCAGCACAAGCCGCACATCTGCAGGCACGCCGCCAGTGCCCAGCAGTGCTTTTGCCGCCAATATAAGAAAATGGGACACGTGTCCAAAACAGCACCACTAAAGTACTTGCGTTGGTCAAAATTTACGAGTGTACGTCTAGGTAGCAACAAATTTTCAAGTTAACGCGAATTTATCTTTTAAATGCGAAGCATTTCTTAGCGAACTTCTGCGACTTTGAGCGTATCTAACTATCTATCTATCTAGCCGCCTACGACTTCGTGCTCTCCTGGCCGTTTCGTCAATTGGATGTATACCAAAATTGGTATGTCACAACGTGACCGTATTAGGAACGCAAATGACGGGTCATAACATGAAAATCATGACATGCATGTTATAAACAACATGATTTACATGCCACGGTCTTGGGGCTCTCGCGGCCGTTTCGTTAATTTGATATATACCAAAATTGGTACCGCGTGACGAGAGTGTAAGGCGAACATATGTCACAGGTCCTAGAGCGCAAATCGTGACACTCATGTCATGTACAGCATGATTTACATTACATGGTCTCGGGGCGCTCGTGGTCCCTTAAATGAATGGATACATACCAAAACTAGTATGATGAGACATTTCTGTATGACGAACATAACTGCCCAGTTGAAAAAAACAATTGGAACCATTTGGAAATATCAATGGGTCCAAATGGTAATAGTGATTTCCAATTGGGGCAAGTGGTATCCCAACAGGACCATTTGAAATGACCAAATGGTTCAAGTGAGCTACCACTTGAACCACTTGGAAGCTCACAATTGGAAGCTCACTTCCAATTGGGCCAAATGGAATCCCCAATAGGGCCATTGGGATCAACTGGAATTGCCAAATGGAAACGATCGTTTTCAGTTGGGCCAAGCGCTTCCATTGGAAATTTGCGTGCACAATTCGATCAAGGAACTTGAGTTATCAAATGCTTCGACTTTTTTTACTTGCGAAGTGTTGAAATAAGAGCCAAGCACCAATTGGTTGCATTAATTTAAATAGTGTGAAGAAATGATGCACATTTTACAGCCGTGATATAAAGTACTCCGTATGAATGTATTGCAAAAATATCGCTGGAAGAAAGCGAACTTTTATTCGACGTTTCCCGTAGATCTGCGCAGGACCGACACGAAATCTACTAGCCGTTTGGTCATACTGAGCCGTTGCGCAACTAGCTAATGTTTAAAGCATAGCGGTTACTTCACTGCGGGAAGAGGGATATTTTTTTATCAACATTCGTCATTATCTGCCACGATCGGAGCGCAGTGAACTTTGTGCCGCCACTGCCGCCACGATGAACGCCGCATTGCCGACATTTTTGTTGACAGCACAGCAGCAATAGTCGCATTTCAGTAGCAGTAGTCTCGTATCTTTTCTTGCTGTTTCCCGATACAAATGCTAAATAATAACGTACTTTATAATATGAATATTACATTAAAAAGTAAGCTGCATCTTTTTAAATTACAGTTAAGAGCATTACAGGCGGTGGTCAAATATTTGTATGACCCAGTAGTTTTGGTAGGTTCGCACATAGCGGCAGCGGCTAGTTTCCGGGCTAGTCGTGGTGCTCTCTTTCCATGTGTGTGTGCGGCATGTTCCATAGTGCAGCGTGTTTGCTAAAGGAACCTTGGTGACATTAAGATGAGACATTTATTTTGGTCGCTTTTATCTGTGGAAAGTGTTACAAGTCAACGTCGGCATGTTCGAGTGGTTTTTGGTGCTGTATTCGTTGTACCATGCGGTGATCGCTTCGCCAGCGTCGATCGAGGGTTACCGATTTCCTCAGCTCTGATTCTTCATGTAAGTATTGCACTTACATATTTGGAGTGTAAGCGAACGTTTGTCCTGAGTATTTGTATTCTTTCTTGTAAGCATGGTGTCATTGTACCTTGCTGCAGTATGCGATGAAATGCGCGAAGTACACTGCATGCCGGTTTATGTAAGCATCCTTTGTGTAATGCCTGTGCCTTATGGATGCACGTGTCTGTAGAAAGTGCTAGCGATTATGTGCAAGTGAATTCATTTGACGTCTAGTCAGAGTATGGTATTGAATGAAAAATAATTGGTTGCCGTAAGGGTCGCATTTCACCTCCATTGAAATGGGACCGCTGCGGGCAGGATCGAACCCGGCCATTTCTTTCGGGTCAGCTTGCCGAGCACTGTAAATGATGGGCCGCCGCGACGGCGAACGTTTTCCTACAGCATGAACTGTGCGAGTGCTTGTCAGACTGGGCTAATTTTAACGTTGTACTTCTAAACGCGAATGGGCTCCTGCCACGCATGTTATTTGGTAAAACTATACGTTTGCTGTAATTGCGTACGTTTAATGAGTCATTATTGCCTTCATTTCTTTCAGGTGGTGTACAAGGATGCGCGCAAGCACACTGCTCATCTAAGGATATCTTCCAATTATAAGAAAACGTGTTGCAAGTGTTCAAATAAATTATATGAGTTTCCCCACCATGCTGCCTTGACTGTGTGCAGTTGGCTGGACCAGCAGGTTCTGAGCCAACTCAAAGTAGGAACCAACTAAGGGACATGCGATAGCAGCCAGCTGAGATCCGTGCAAGTTCTGGCCAATTTCAATTCTACTTTATGATTAATCCTGGAATTTCACCTGGGCATGGCTCACCACCGTCTAGCTTGAACACTTTTACAGACTGATGTTTTCTGTGCAAACTGCGCCATTTGAACCAATTGGAATGCAACCAATTGGCCAAAATGGTTATGTGCTGACTGGACCATTTGACCCAATTGGAGTACAACCAAGTGGCCCAATTGGAATACAGCCAATTGGCCCAATTGGTTATGTGCTACTGCACCATTTGACCCAATTGGCATACAACCAATTGGTCCAAATGGCCCAATTGTGTACTAATTCACAAATGGAACCAGGTGGAAATTTTCCAATTGGTTCCAATTGTTTTTTTTAACTGGGTGACACATCGTGACATGAAAATCATGACATGCATGTCATGAGCGACATGATTTACATGCCACGCTCATGGTGCTTTAGCGGCCATTTCGCTCGCTTGATATGCGCCAAAAATGGTATTACGCGACGGGACTGTATGATGAACGTAAATCAGAGGTGGTAACGTGAAATTCATGACATGCAAGTCATGGACGACATGATTTACATGCCACACTCATGGTGTCCTAGCGGCCATTTAGCTCGCTTGATATACACCAAAATTGGTATTACGTGACGAGACCGTATGATGAACGTAAATTAGAGGTGGTAAAGTGAGAATGATGACATGCAAGTCATGCACGACATGAATTACATACCACGCTCATGGTGCCTTAGCGGCCATTTCGCTCACTTGATATACACCAAAATTGGTATTGCGCGACGAGACTGTATGATGAACGTAAATCAGAGGTGATAACGTGAAAATCATGACATGCAAGTCATGGACGACATGATTTACATGCCACACTCATGGTGTCCTAGCGGCCATTTAGCTCGCTTGATATACACCAAAATTGGTATTACGCGACGAGACTGTATGATGAACGTAAATGAGAGGTGGTTGAAGTGAGAATGATGACATGCAAGTCATGCACGACATGAATTACATGCCACGCTCATGGCGCCCTAGCGGCCATTTCGCTCACTTGATATACACCAAAATTGGTATTACGCGACGAGACTGTATGATGAACGTAAATGAGACGTGGTTGAATTGAGAATGATGACATGCAAGTCATGCACGACATGAATTACATGCCACGCTCATGGTGCCCTAGCGGCCATTTCGCTCGCTTGATATACACCGAAATTGGTATTATGCGACGAGACTGTATGATGAACGTAAATGAGACGTGGTTGAATTGAGAATGATGACATGCAAGTCATGCACGACATGAATTACATGCCACGCTCATGGTGCCCTAGCGGCCATTTCGCTCGTTTGATATACACCGAAATTGGTATTACGTGACGAGACTGTATGATGAACGCAAATCAGAGGTGGTAACGAGAAAATCATGACATGCAAGTAATGTACGACATGATTTACATGCCATGTTCATGGTGGCCTAGCGACCATTTCGCTCGCTTAATTGATATGCACAAAAAAATGGTATTACGTGACGACACTGTATGATGAACGTAAATGAGAGGTGGTAACGTGAAAATGATGTCGTGCAAGTCATGTACGACATGAATTACATGTCACGCTCATGATGCCCCATCGGCCACTTCGCTCGCTTGATAAACACCGAAATTGGTATTACGCGACGAGACTGTATGAAGAATGTAAGTCAGACGGCAGGGGCGTAGCCAAGGGGGGGGGGGAGTTGGGGGGGTTCAAACCCCCCCCGAAATTTTTCAGTTTTGCTTGCGTATGTAGGCACGCACACATACAAACGCACGCACGAACATACATAAAGTATGGTTGAACCCCCCTCCCCCCCCCCCCCCGAAAATAATTTCTGGCTACGACCCTGTCAGACGGGGTAACGTGAAAATCATGACATGCAAGTCATGTACGACATGATTTACATGCCACGCCCATGGTGCACTCGCGGCCGTTTATCTAGCTTGAGTATACACTAAAATTGGCGTTGCGCGACTGTATGACGAACGTAAATGATAGGTGGCAACATGAAAACCATGACTTGCATGTCATGTATGGCATGATTTGCATGCCCCGCTCAAATGTGGCTGGCTGTGGATATATAGAGGCTGCGCAACGTCCTAGGGCCTCAGTTTTACGACTGAGCTTCCTAGTAACAACGAGTTGCAGTTCCTAGACATTCGGCTTCGTTTTAGTTCATCTCATACATGCTGGCTATATCAACCTAGGTCTCAGAAAAGTCCGCTAAATTTCTCATCTTGGCATTCAAAGTTAGTTAAGAATGGAATTGCTCTATCTTGCATTGATGCTGCGGTGCGGAAGTCTTGCGCGCATGCAGTGACGGACCCAATGGGCAACCAATAACTTTGGGACGTCTATCGGACCACTTTACTGGACATTACGTACATACATCCGGCGGATGCACGACAAATACCGTGGGACGTTCAACGGAACGTCCGCAGGACTATATGGCGCAAAGGAATTGAACATCCCGAGTTAATCCCACCGGGCATCAAAACCGGATATTCGGACGTGCTTGGACGTATGCAAATTCAGTAAAAATCTTACCCGACGTCCAGAAAACGTCCGTGGAATGACCCATATGCTGGACACAGTGAGGCTTTTGGTCATTATCACGTGCAGAGCTGGACTTTCTGTGTATTTTTGGCACCTTCAGGATATCATATCCTGAAGGTGCCCGAAAATCCAAAGTACAGCTCTGGACGTGATGACCAAAAGCCTCACTATATATCCAGCGGGGCACCAATGGGCTCATTGTAAATACAGCTCAAAAATCGAGACGCAGACAATAAAAGTAAGGACACAAACAAGCGCTTCTTTGTGTCCTTACTTTTATACACCACTTATATCCAATTTCCATGTAGAATTCACATCGGTTTACTACTGAACAAATAATAAATTTGAACATGCAAAGGATGAACACGTACTTCATAAATGACGTTTAGTGTATGGCGCACAAATAATCATGCTTATCAGAAACAATAAATTATCCAATGATCTTGTAAAAGCGGCTTTATTAATGAATAAAGCGCACCGAATGTGGCACAAAATACGACAGAAGGTGACCGCACAAGGTGAAGCTGATTGACGCAGCAGCAACATAAATTCAAGTTCTGCATGAATGCACTCCAGGTCCCGTCAAAGAAACTGCGCTGGCTTTCACACAAGCTGGCGTGGTCTCGGGCCTCATGTCTTGTACAAACAGCGGTGAAGAAAAGCTGCATACAAGAAGAAGCAAGTAAGCTAGGTATAATTTACAACAAATAATTGAGCATCAAGTCATTCTTAAGACAGATTTCCAATTACAGATGTGCACAAATGCTGTCATGTATTTATTAACGACAATCATAACTACTCACAAAGCGAGGCACCTGTTGTAGAATCGTTGCACTATTTGTCAGCGACAGGCCGGCATGGTTGTAAGCAAGCAAGCAAGCAAACACTCGCTCGCACGCATACACCCACCCACACACGAGCTGTAACCCGCAGAAGAACAAGATGACCGACCTGGAATAGGGCGAGTAAGTCTGGCTTACGATTCGCAACGGCGCGTCCTCCGTATATAGTTTCGCGTTCGACAAAGATTCAACCACCAGCAAAGAACTGTCAAAAGTTCTAGCAGTAATGACGAAAAGTCAGGCACACTTAATTTCACTTACCGAACGAAGTAGGTTATCCGAATAGCTGCTTGCTAGCTGCAACGAAGGTGGCGAGCAGATCAGGCCATTGTTGTAACGGACCGTCGGCGAAAACACACAGTAGAGCTTGTTTCACGAATCACTGATGGAAAATATGCGGCAAATGGCATGAGCACAGTTACTTCATGTCAGATAACAGCCAGTGAACCGTACAGAAAAGCTGGCACGCTACACAAAATGCGAAACGATGACAGCCGAGCTGCTGCCAACGCAAAACGACGCGACGACGCCAACGGCGTCTCCGCAGTCGCCGGTGCACAGCACGATTGGCACGATCGCGAAGGACACGTTTCAACATGAGTGCCGCCGAAGCTGATTGCACGGTGCGCCGCATGGTGCGCCAAGGTATAAGGGCTTTTAGAGTTACTGTATATGCTACCTTTACCTAAAGGTAGCATATACAGTAACTCTAGGGGCTTTAGGTGCGCCGGGTGCGCTGCGTGCGTGCCTGCGTTTTGCCGGTTTTACTACTGTTGTCAGTCGCGCGACTCTAACAGCACGTGCGCTCGCACAGCAGCGCTGCTGTGCGAGCGTGCTGTTAGAGGCATCGTTGTGAAACAAATTATTTTGGGGGTATGGTTGTCTGCGTCATTTGTTTGAGTAAAACCGACGGTAACCGCTCTTTTGACATGCCGTTTTTGTATATTGGCCTTTCTCGAGAAAACATTCGAAGAATCATTGAGATAGTCGTTGTGCACTCGTACTTTCAGACAAAATGTCTGAAAAATGTCTCGAACTAGGCGTTATGAACTTCTTTGGCAAAATAGACTCTGGGTATGCCGTAGCTGTTGAAAATGCTAATAAAGAGTATGCAAGCACATTTGAGGGGCGAATTAATGCTATATTTAAAAAATGCATATATTTTTGGTCTTCTCGTAAACTAAGACGTTTTTTAGAGGTTTGTGTTTCGTGGGAAGAAACTGCAGTCACGTTTACGTATGTGCGTCACCCATTCACCTTTCTCCTAAGCACGTAAATAATCGCGAGAAATGCCACGAATGCAATGCATACATGCTCGCACAATTATCCATGAATTATTTCCTCAATCACATATTTCCCGAAAGATAAAAATTAGCGGCGGTTTCCATATGTTGCAAAATCAGTTTCACGCATTGTCAGATGAACTAGCGTGTAGCGGTTTGCATCCAAACAGCTTTGAAATGTCCGCACGGCCATCTCCTGTCGACGTCCTCTTGATATCCACGCCTGGATTATTGAAAACGTCCACGTGCTATATATTCTTGGACGTCTGTCGGAAGACCTTTTTTGGACATCCAAAACGCGACGTCCGCTGCACGCCCCGTGAACCGCCGTTCTGGGACGCGGACGTTAGGCTCTTCTTCGGACGTCGTCAGGATATTCGTTGTCCATTGGGGAAAGTGTGCAAATGCAGTTGAGCAGGCTAACTAAATCTGGTTATCCATTATCTATGATTGCAGCAACCTGCGAAAAACTAATTAAGAAGTTTAAAATGAACGGCACCCAGTCACCCCGAAATCGCGCCATCGAGGGTGGGGGCTTTGCGGTTATCCCGTATCAGCATAAGGTAGCTCATAACTTGAAGAATGTAGCTCAACGCTATGGTGTGAACGTTGTGTTTTCGGCGCCTCAGAAAATGTCGTGATTGTGTGCCAGGGTAATGAATGCCATTGATAAAACACCTAATTACAGCCCATTTGTTTGCAGCATTGAACATAGGTCCAGGTTTGTCCCATGCGCCTGCGCAGTAGTTTATGAATTTCCTTTTTCTTGTGGGCAGGTGTACGTGGGACAAACGGGGAGGTGTATAAATATTCGGCTGAAAGAGCATCTTAGGAATTGTTCTACAGATGGCTATTCGCACGTGTCCAAACACTGTAGGGAGTGTAAAGTAGGCAGCAACGAGTTGTGCCAACCGCTTGTCAATAAAACCAAGATTTTGTTTCGTCACAAGGACCGGTGCACACGCGAGATGTTCGAGGCTTTCAAGATTAACATTACACGGGGGTGTATAAGTGAACCTTCCGTATCTCTTGCCGATTGTGAGCTGAAATATTTAGGTGCCACTTTGTAACGTAGACATATCTGTATCCAATGATCTTATTTCATCAAGTGTTAACTGTGTATATATGACATCCTTCAAACATTAAACGTTCAGTTGTGAGTCTGCGCGAGTCCTGTTTTCCTCGTCTTTGTCTTTGTGTTTTTAGCGCAGTTTTAGTCGTCATAATGAATCTTAACCAACTAGCCCGACTTGGTGCTCCACCAGTTATGGGTGACGCCCGGTCGCTATTTCCCTCTCCCGCCATGCTGTATAACATACGTTGACGTGGGAGAGAGAGGGGGGAGAAGAACTTTATTGCGACCCCGAGGAAATAGATCATGCGCTTATGGGCTTCCTTGGCAACCAATACAGGTGCACTTGCGAGGAACCCTACACGCTATAAATCATTGTAATTTTTGAGAAGTAGGAAAGCAGGCATTATGCCATTTTTCGTCATTCTACGGAGAGCCGTGGTACCTGCTAAATGCATGTAAGGCATTATGCGCACTTTGTTGATGCTGTGCCTGATGACTATGAAGAATTATGGCGGAGCTCTTTGTAATGGGTTGGAAGCATTCAACAACCTTCTTCAAAATTGGCTAGCGCAAAAATCGGCAAGGACTAAGAAGGAACACTGATGTACAGGACAGGCGCTACTCGCAACTAACTGTCCTGTACATCAGTGTTCCTTCTTAGTCCTTGTCGATTTTTGCGCTAGCCAATTTTGAAGATTATGAACCAACTAGCCCAACAACGTATACTATTAAACAACCTTCTTGTTGCGCAATTCGCATTGTGTGACGCCTGGTTACAGAATTCGCGTTGTGCGATGCTTGGTGCTTATTTTACTCTTCTACCACGCTATTCGCGATGCGCAGCGCCCATAGGGGCGCCACTGAAAGCCGCGTAGCGGCGGCCGTTGGAACCGCTGGCGGGTCGCGTAGCAGACGCCTCCTTTCACTGCAAGCATGACGGAAGTGCGTGCGTGCGATTTGGCGCTTGTGCGCGTCCCTGATAATTACTTTTGCGGCGATAGTGTGCGCAAAGAAGCCGCGCTTTATAATAGTGGACATGTGTCCGATGTCACAGCTGTGTGGGACGACAATGTCACTATACGCGCCAAGTGTTTGCCACAGACAAGCGTCAACAAGCTTCC
This sequence comes from Rhipicephalus sanguineus, assembly GCF_013339695.2. Classification (NCBI taxonomy): domain Eukaryota; kingdom Metazoa; phylum Arthropoda; class Arachnida; order Ixodida; family Ixodidae; genus Rhipicephalus; species Rhipicephalus sanguineus. The sequence continues at coordinate 43,595 of NW_023615696.1, forward strand.
CTACGAAGTGGAGCTCATCGTAAGTACACCGCTTTCTTTATAACGTCCCGATCACTAATGCCTGCATGCGTTGACGCATGAACCAACGTTTTTTCTCGACACAGTAGCTTCGTTTACGTGCCATGTGTTTATATAGTAGATTTTGAGGGAGCGCTATCGCACCGGCGCATGGATTTCACGGGTGCGGCCACGCGAAGGGTCAGCGTTGGTAAAACTTTGAAACCAGCACGATAAATTTCTGAAAAAATATCTCGGCAGCTTGGCTAGTGGCGCGGGACTGAGTCACTGCGGAGCTGGTGGTCACCTAGCTTGTCGTAGCAGCTTGGCTACGTATTTGCTGGGTGTGTTCAGAGAAGAACGTCGGTGCATGTCCGTCGACCCCCTGTAATTTCGCTGAAAAAAATATATTTTGTTGTCTTCACGAATACATTTAGCTCTTCGACAGCAATTTGTTCGGGAACAAAATTTTCGTCAGAATGAGATGCATCCAGAGACTCTACGGCGATCTGTTTGAAGCGGTTGAAACAGTTCTGGCACAAAATGTCGGTTTCTGTGATGGATGAGGCTTCTTCTGGCGTGCGCGTTCAGGAGGAGTGGCGTCTTAGCCGCGCCAGACACACTGGCGCCGGCGCGCGCGCAGACTCCGCCACCGCTGCGCGCGGCTCGCCGTTGCTGGTCTGCGCGTTCGGGAGTGGCATCGTAGCCGCGCCAGACAGACTGGCGCCGGCGCGCGCGCAGACTCCGCCACTGCCGCGCGCGGCTCGCCGCTGCTGGTCTGCACGTTCGGGAGGAGTGGTGTCGTAGCCTCGCCAGACACATCCTCTCTGAAATGTTCATACGGTTACAGAAAAGTGGAAGAAGCAAGGAATTAATTAAAAGAATACATATTTGCAATATTCAGTTTGAAAGCAAATGCTACAAGTGGTCATATATATTGCTTGAAAACCAAGTGCTTTACTGAAGTCCATGCAATTTCACACACCCACAAAAAAAGCAACCAGTAGCTAGCACCACTAGCAAGAATAAAAAAAAACACGAAACTTTGAGGATCGACCCCACTCATAGGGCATGCAAAATTTTTTTCCAGGTGTGATAAAACTACAATGAAGCAGCACCAACATATACTCACCAATTACATGCTAAAGAAAACAGCAACCAGTAGCTAGCACCACCAGTAATAATAAAGAAAAGAAAACACGTAAGTTCCATAATCAGCTCCACACAGGCGTGCGCAGGGTTCCCCATCACAGGGGGGGGGGCAAAGGATCATCTCAGCGCCCCCGCCCCACTAAGTTAATGCGAGGGGCAGATTTTGCGCCCCTCCCCCCCTCTTAGGCAAATAGGAAAGCCCCCACCCTCCGTGCGCACGCCTATGGCCCCACTCATAACACAGCTTGTGTAAAGCGAATGAGCATTAGTGGGATACATCAAGGGTGTTTTTTATTAGCATAAAGTCATGTTACGAGGCATTCAAAGGGAGGTTGAATCGGTTGAATGTCCTGTCAAAAGCCTTCAGTGCGCACAGATTCCATGTTTTACAGCCAATATGCATACAGTTGAGGCGAGCGCTCAGCGAACATTCTGCACCGGTGATCGTATTCCAGTGCCATCATTAGGTAGAATGCAGCCCATTTCGTGCAGCACACGTGTGATTCCACGGCGCTTTTGTAAAGGAGCCGTCACCTGCCCCACATTCTCTGGCATAGTGCTTCGCACCATTCGTTTTTCAAGAGAGCCTAGCCCAATGGGCAACCAATAACTTTGGGACGTCTATCGGACCACTTTACTGGACATTACGTACATCCGGCGGATGCACGACAAATACCGTGGGACGTTCAACGGGACGTCCGCAGGACTATATGGCGCAAAGGAATTGAACATCCCGAGTTAATCCCACCGGGCGTCAAAACCGGATATTCGGACGTGCTTGGACGTATGCAAATTCAGTAAAAATCTTACCCGACGTCCAGAAAACGTCCGTGGAATGACCCATATGCTGGACACAGTGAGGCTTTTGGTCATTATCACGTGCAGAGCTGGACTTTCTGTGTATTTTTGGCACCTTCAGGATATCATATCCTGAAGGTGCCCAAAAATCCACAGAAAGTACAGCTCTGGACGTGATAATGACCAAAAGCCTCACTATATATCCAGCGGGGCACCAATGGGCTCATTCTAAATACAGCTCAAAAATCGAGACGCAGACAATAAAAGTAAGGACACAAACAAGCGCTTCTTTGTGTCCTTACTTTTCTTCTACACACCACTTATATCCAATTTCCATGTAGAATTCACATCGGTTTACTACTGAACAAATAACAAATCTGAACATGCAGAGGATGAACACGTACTTCATAAATGACGTTTAGTGTATGGCGCACAAATAATCATGCTTATCAGAAACAATAAATTATCCAATGATCTTGTAAAAGCGGCTTTATTAATGAATAAAGCGCACCGAATGTGGCACAAAATACGACAGAAGGTGACCGCACAAGGTGAAGCTGATTGACGCAGCAGCAATATAAATTCAAGTTCTGCATGAATGCACTCCAGGTCCCGTCAAAGAAACTGCGCTGGCTTTCACACAAGCTGGCGTGGTCTCGGGCCTCATGTCTTGTACAAACAGCGGTGAAGAAAAGCTGCATACAAGAAGAAGCAAGTAAGCTAGGTATAATTTACAACAAATAATTGAGCATCAAGTCATTCTTAAGACAGATTTCCAATTACAGATGTGCACAAATGCTGTCATGTATTTATTAACGACAATCATAACTACTCACAAAGCGAGGCACCTGTTGTAGAATCGTTGCACTATTTGTCAGCGACAGGCCGGCATGGTTGTAAGCAAGCAAGCAAGCAAGCAAGCAAGCAAACACTCGCTCGCATGCACGCATACACCCACCCACACACGAGCTGTAACCCGCAGAAGAACAAGATGACCGACCTGGAATAGGGCGAGTAAGTCTGGCTTACGATTCGCAACGGCGCGTCCTCCGCATATAGTTTCGCGTTCGACAAAGATTCAACCACCAGCAAAGAACTGTCAAAAGTTCTAGCAGTAATGACGAAAAGTCAGGCACACTTAATTTCACTTACCGAAACAAGTAGGTTATACGAATAGCTGCTTGCTAGCTGCAACGAAGGTGGCGAGCAGATCAGGCCATTGTTGTAACGGACCGTCGGCGAAAACACACAGTAGAGCTTGTTTCACGAATCACTGATGGAAAATATGCGGCAAATGGCATGAGCACAGTTACTTCATGCCAGATAACAGCCAGTGAACCGTACAGAAAAGCTGGCACGCTACACAAAATGCGAAACGATGACAGCCGAGCTGCTGCCAACGCAAAACGACGCGACGACGCCAACGGCTTCTCCGCAGACGCCGGTGCACATCACGATCGCGAAGGACACGTTTCAGCATGAGCGCCGCCCATGGCCTCCGAGATTAGCCGGCGGCGCGCCGTTGCTACGGCCGTCCCATTCGGCACGTTGCCCAGCGGAGAAGCGTAATTTTGTCGCCTCCTGAAGGCGCCGCGAGATGGCGATGTTTCCCCAAGGCTCGTGCGGCGCTCGTTTGGCTCGTCTGCTTGGCACAGCGTGCGATTTCAGCCACAACATCACCGTGTTAGCACGTAGCACGCAGTAAACGTGCATCTACGCCTTGCTGCAGCTACAAAGAGGTTCAGGTACGTTATTAAAAAGTTACTCCTTGCTTTTGCATGCAACTTTAGTGGCCGTTTAAAAGCCGATTTGGGCAACAGAGGCTGCTACCGCGGAATATTTCATCTAGGTTGAATGCAAGCTTGCCGAACGGTGTTTTCCAAGTTGTCGCGAAATATGACAGCACGTAGGTATGCATTTTAGATGCGAAGCATCTTATAGCGGAGTTCAATCCGGTGGTGGTGGTGTGCGGCGTGTCCACCCTTACTGCGCATGCGCATACCCTCTCCACACGCCACCTCTCCACTCACCATCTCCGCTTTCCCTCTCTACTCACCCTGTCCCCTTCCCCCTGTCCCCTTCCCTCTCCCCTCCCTCCCTCCCCTACCCCTCTCCACTTCCCCTCTCCCCTACCCCTCTCCACCCTTCCTCTGAAACGCGGGCTAGACATGCCGAAATTCTCTCCTGCACATCGCCGCGATGAGCGCCAGCGCATGCGCGTCCCCTCCCCCTCTCTCTCCTCTCTTACGCTGCGCCCTCTCGCACGCCTGTCGACCGCGTTCCCCGCTCGCCCTGTGAGAATTAACGGCCAGGCTAGAGGGAAGACAAGACGCGCGTAGCGTTCCCCTTCGCGTTCCACGACGCGAGGTCGGTAGCATGCCCAACGAACGCCAACTGAACGCGATCGTGCAAGTGCTCCAGCACGTGCACTAAAGAGGTTACTACGTTCACCTCAATTCCATACATAATGTCAAAAACCTTATGCATTGCAGGCTGTTATGCACAGCTCTACCCAGAACACTGTATTAAGGTCGCCTCATGTCCCTGACTCACCGGTCGCCTCACAGTACAACGCGCGAGGCGGCCGATCACCGCTCGTGTCTATTCCGTGTGTGTGTTTTTTGCTACAAACCGTCCCTGAGAGAAAATTACCAGCGCGTAGCAAAACGTAACGTATGGCGTCAGCGAACGGTCTTGTGGCGATGTGCCTCTCCCCGCAGTCCTAAGTATGCGTCAGAATTGAAGAGGCAATAGCACCAGTAAGCGACATTTTTCCTTTAGTCGGCGCATATGTGGGTTGCAATTTTCTATTACGCGTCGCACAGAGGCTGCGATTGCCGAGCTTTCGCCCTCCGCGCGTGCCTGCGTCGGGGCATGGCCTCGGCGCACCGCCGGCTAATCTCGGAGGCCATGGTTGGGTGAAGCGGGCCATGGGGAGCGCGCGCCGCGGTGCGGCGGCGGGAGTCGTTAACCCGCTTTCTCTGATTACGCGCTCTGCGTGCGAATGGAACGGCCGTAGCAACGGCGCGCCGCCGGCTAATCTCGGAGCAACGGCGCGCCGCCTGCTAATCTCGGAGGCCATGCGCCGCCGAAGCTGATTGCACGGTGCGCCGCATGGCGCGCCGGGTGCGCTGCGTGCGTGCCTGCGTTTTGCCGGTTTTACTACTGTTGTCAGTCGCGCGACTCTAACAGCACGCTCGCACAGCAGCTAATTTGTTTCACAACGATGCCTCTAACAGCACGCTCGCACAGCAGCGCTGCTGTGCGAGCGTGCTGTTAGAGGCATCGTTGTGAAACAAATTATTTTCGGGGTATGGTTGTCTGCGTCATTTGTTTGAGTAAAACCGACGGTAACCGCTCTTTGACATGCCGTTTTTGTATATTGGCCCTTCTCGAGAAAACATTCGAAGAATCATTGAGATAGTCGTTGTGCACTCGTACTTTCAGACAAAATGTCTGAAAAATGTCTCGAACTAGGCGTTATGGACTTCTTTGGCAAAATAGACTCTGGGTATGCCGTAGCTGTGGAAAATGCTAATAAAGAGTATGCAAGCACATTTGAGGGGCGAATTAATGCTATATTTAAAAAATGCATATATTTTTGGTCTTCTCGTAAACTAAGACGTTTTTTAGAGGTTTTGTGTTTCGTGGGAAGAAACTGCAGTCACGTTTACGTATGTGCGTCACCCATTCACCTTTCTCCTAAGCACGTAAATAATCGCGAGAAATGCCACGAGTGCAATGCATACATGCTCGCACAATCGAATTATTTCCTCAATCACATATTTTCCGAAAGATAAAAATTAGCGGCGGTTTCCATATGTTGCAAAATCAGTTTCACGCATTGTCAGATGAACTAGCGTGTAGCGGTTTGCATCCAAACAGCTTTGAAATGTCCGCACGGCCATCTCCTGTCGACGTCCTCTTGATATCCACGCCTGGATTACTGAAAACGTCCACGTGCTATATATTCTTGGACGTCTGTCGGAAGACCTTTTTTGGACATCCAAAACGCGACGTCCGCTGCACGCCCCGTGAACCGCCGTTCTGGGACGCGGACGTTAGGCTCTTCTTCGGACGTCGTCAGGATATTCGTTGTCCATTGGGTTGGTAGCACAGATCGAAAGCTGAACTGTGCCGTGTTTCTCTCGATCAAGAAACAAACGGACCGCGTATAGTCGTGTAAGGAAAACATGGGCATTTATGGGCACCTTTTTACACAACATCGAGGCCGCCAGCCGAATCTGAGAAATTTCAGTAACACGACAAATTCCAACATAACACACACACGGTAACACGAATGCGGCATCGCCGACGTTCGACTCAACACGGGAGTCCGCGATCCGCCGAATCGCCCCTCCCCACGAGAGACGACGGTCGACGAGCAGCACAAACAAAGCCACAAAGAGGAAGAGCTCCGCTCCTCATGACACATCGCCGCCAGGCGGCGCCACCGTTAAAGCCCCTTGTGGCAGTATTTTGTAAGCATTCCTAAAACGGACGGAGGCGGTCCGTCCGTTTGAGTCGCACGTGACTAGTCAATGTGAGCACGCGATTCGCCGCGACGCTCGTCACGGCTCACATTGACCAATCGCGTGCGACTCAAACGGACGGACCGCCTCCGTCCGTTTTAGGAATGCTTACAAAATACCGCCATTGATCTAGAAAGTAGCGACACCCTCCTCCGCGCGTGCGTTTTCTTCCTCAATTCTCCTCGGATTTCTCCTCTCCCCTGGCCGGCGTGCTGCGCTCAGTACCGACAGTACGCCGAACCCTCCACTGGCTCGCTGCAGCCGCATTAGAATCACTGCGCGCGCTTGTTTAATCGGCCCCTTGAAGCATTAAATGAGAACCTGTCTCTTAAGCAATAGTCATGACGAAAGTGGACTTCCGATAGAACAAAGTGACAAATAGATTTTCGCAACTCAAATCAACATGAGAGGGCGCTGCGGAGTCTGGCACGGTCTGGCCACACTGTGCAGCATGGCGGATTCACGGAGGTCCCCGCATCCGCTGTCTCTGACACAAATATTAATTTTTTGCAATGTGACTGCAGTTCGCGATGTTTTGTAGAAGGGGAGCGGGTTGTCGATGCTGAACATCTCATATTAGTAGGAACCAGTGGTCCTGCAAGCGCGAGTGGCGTGCTGGAAGTGGTCGCGTTGTGTGTTCAAACATCCGGCGTGACTGCGGACCCACGCGAGATCCTCGTTCGAATCGCCGGTGTTTTCCGGGAGCCCTCCATCACTGAAGCAAAGTGCTCGTGCACAGCTGGACTGTCCGCGAAGTGCAAGCACACTTCGGCTGTCTTGATCCGCTGTTACAGGTAGGTGACCCGTCACTAGTTACATCGACGCGCATGGTAACGCAGAGCAAGCTCACTGCTTCATTGCTTTTGAAGCAAGGCTGGCATAACGTAACTGCCCCTGCTCCTATTCCGAACTCGTTTCTTTTTTCCTTTCCTCTAACGCAGTTCGCGCTTCATCATTCATCGTGTCCGACGCACAAGGAGCTGCTTCAGAGCAGCAGTTTGGGAGGGCCGATGAAAGGAGTCTGTTGCATTACACTGACACTTGCTTGGTACGGCGTTGTTTTTTTAGCCGTTTGCGCTGGCATGGGACATCTGAAAAATAAACTGTTGAAGCTTTATGTGTCGATGTGTGTTGCATTTAGTTTTTCACAACAGAAACACAATGTTTTTAGGAAAAAGAAAGGGCACTTGCAAGCTAATTACGGTCATGTTTGGAGCGTTATGAAACATTGCACACCGAACGTAGCATCTGCAAGACACAGTTTAAAGTTGCTTGTAACACAATAAAATGATGAATGCTTATGACGCTGACGTCAGCATAATCGAAATCTACATAACGCTACTTTAGGTACTAATACTGCACTTGTAATACGGTATACGCCAGCAAAAAGTGGATGCGGTTGGTTTTCCTTAACTTGCAAGGGCGAGTAAAATTGTCACGAGGGTGGCGTGCATGTCACCAATTACTGTAATAAACCGGCTGAGTGAAATACCAGCATCATATGGACACATTCGTGCGTGATTGGAAGACAAATCCGTACTCGTGCGCGGAGAGCTTTTTGAGTGCACTGCGAATTCGTCCGTGCCATGCAAGAGACTGCGCTTTCAGTAAGTGCCAAGGTTACAATGATCGCTTCCCCGAACTTGATGGTACGCCAGTAGTAAACACTGAGACTTCCTACACCCGTTCACGATGCGCGAGCGTTGTGCTGGAAAGTGCATAGGATGCCTTCCGGGTTGCCGCCACGTGTAGCGCAGAAGACGCGGACAACACAGACACCGTTCAAAGGTCGCACATGTGCTCGAACTGCGGCATGATACATGCAGCAGATAGTCGCAAGTGTGCCCAATAGATCAAGTCCTCGTATTCCGGTTAACATTCAAAGAAAATAAGGTGCAGCTCAATCGCAAGTGTAATGCACATGGCGCACCGAGACCTCGCAGTGCCACATTTGATGACATACTTCAGGCGCCGCAGCGACATGTAAAGTCGCTAGATACGATGGTCATGTAATAGGTTCTAGTTAACAAGTTTACACTAGTGGCTCACCTGGAAAGAAGAAATCATCCCGTGCAAAATGCCGCGAGCAAACGGTCATCGTCGGCGTCACAGCCTTGCCGATGCGAAGATTCGCAATCCACCGCGCTCTGTGGCTTCGGTCTTTGGCCTCGGAAGAAAATGCATGAAAAGAAATAGCGCTATCTTTCCATCACGCTTACACGCACTGGGGAGCACAGCAGAACTTTTTGGCCGTTCGTTTTTTCTTTACTGGCGGCTCCATCTTACCGCCCACGACTGCAGCCGATACGGCACTTATGGCGTCCGGACTGTCTTGGACCTCCGTGCGCAGTTTCCTCCCACTGCCGCTAGGTGCCGCATGAATTGCTGGAGTCGCGATACTGGCGGCTGAGCGGTTTACCTCTCCGTCGCCTCCTCGCCAAGAAGGAATGTGGTGGTTTACTTAAACTTATTTGGGCCAAATGAGTGGGCCCGAAGCCTTTTTGTGTCAATGCCGCTGTCAGACACGCACGCACGCACACGATACAGGTAAGCAGGCACACACCAGGGGCGGATCCAGCCACTCATTTTAGGGGGGGCGGTCGCTTGAAGAAAACTGGAGAGGAGAGGGGGCTCACTTTTGTTTTTAGTGTTACTATTATTAAAAGAACCCCATCACAGCATAAATACTGTTACTTTGTACTTAAAGTGGTTCCACTAATCTGTCCTCATCAGTTTCCTAACCTTAATAAATTGGAAGAATTACTACAAATTACGGGCTACCACACTTCAGATATATGCCCATTTTGCTGCGCTAAGCCTTTGTTAGAAATCGGGTTGCGTGGCCGGTGTGAACACGGGTTCGTGTCTTGCCGGGCAGTCATCAGGATAATTTGATGGTAGGAAAAAAACTATACAAGTAATTTACATTATCCAGATCACAGGGAACAGGCACGGTGCTCCAGCACCGGATTAAATTAGCAGATTGAGGTCCACCCCATTTTCCCTCTCTCCACGCTGTCACCACACCAGGATTCCACCAATCCTGGAACCTTTGTAGGGTCATAATGATGAGCACACACCTGCGCTTCAAAATTCAATGTCCCGTTGATCGCGCAAGACTTCAGAGGTTGAGGACCGCCATCTCTCACGATCCTTCCGGGGATTAGGAGGCTCGTTGACCTCGCGTTGTCAGCACTTGTACTTGGATTATTCGTTTGGACAAAAGTCATCCGTATGGCGCCGAACAGACGGCAGAGACGACACGGCAGGTGCACGGTGCGCTATTAGAGTTTTTTATCAAGTTGCGGAAACACGGTACGGGAATAGGGTACGGGATTACGGTAGCGCTCCTCCTCTCTCGCTCGTCCGCTCCCAGTTCCAGTGACGCACTAGTGCGTCTCCCGAGCGACAGGTGGATCGTTAAGAATGCATGGGCTGACAGGCAATAATGAGGCGTCACACCACACAGTAAATTTCGACAAAAGCTTTTGTGGTGTTGGGGTGCCTTTACCGCAATTAGCAGCGGCGAAAGCACAACGAGCGAGAAAGGAAGAGCGGTACCGTAACAACCCACTCCAGGTCGTTTTCAGTCGCTGAGAAGCGAGGTCAAACCTTTCAAGGCGACAAGGCACGAGTGGCGGCTCTCAGAAGCCTTCTTGATAAAGAAACAAGGAGAGAAATGCGTGCGTGAACCGTCACTGGTTTTAACCGATAAAGAAATAGCGTTTCTGACAGCCGGACCAGGGGAGGCACGCGAGTGTAGGGAGGTGGTTTCGGAGCTGCGCATGTGCCGTTTGCAAATGAAACTATTTATTTTAGAGAGTGCTTAAAAATAAAGAAAGCACTGCTCCACTTGCTCATCTCCACGCGTACGTCGCATCGTTTTAACAAATAAAACGAAGACAGCAACGAAAGCAGAACGGCAGCAGCATCACAGACGACGAAAATTAGCAAGTGGCACAGTGCTTACGCATATTTACGTAATCCTTGCAAGTGACTGTCTGCATAATACCTTAAAAAAATAGCTGCGCACTTTGTAACCGAAAGAATAAATCGCAATGTGCGTATTAACAATATATCGGGCTGAGCATGAGCAATAAATGCTGAATATATGAGCGTGCGACATATATCGCTTGTACTTTAGCAAAATTATCTCAGTCAGTGTGGCATCGCTTCAGTACATTTGAAACTTCTGAGCACAAAATCGTGGGCAGCGTTTATTACATGCAAAAGAAAACAATTCATGTTCATATTCTTCCACGTGTCTTGGAAAACATACCTTGACGTTTTTTAACATGTGGAAAAAATATAGTGAAGAAAAAAGTACTTAATTCAACCATAATGTTATAGCAGATTATGTAGGATATTAGTACATTCCTCGTAACTGCATTAGAAGGGCTTCAGAAAGATACACTGTAGTCAGTTTGCGGATTTCTTGGGTGCTCTGAACTGCTTAATAACGACAAATTACAGGATATACTTGGCTGAATACTGGCGTGGCTGGTATCTCCAATACTGCAGCTAGCAATGATAGGCATGTTTCAAGTCTTCTTGAACTCAAAAACAAAACAATCAAGGGGTGACGATATCAAATCTTAAGTTCTAAACGCAAGCTATATATTTGTGCGTGACCTATGCTTACCTTGTGTCGCCGGGACGGGTCAAGTGGTAACTACAGTACCAGTCTCCAGACTGAGGAAAGAGGCACAAGGCATTGCTCAAATTCCTAAAGACAACAGACTTACACGAGCGGCTGTAGACTTTTTAATGATGCCGCATACCGCACAAGACTGCCGCTCTGCGCTGTGAAGTTATGCGCGTGCGTGTGTGTTCCCCTCTCTTTCTCTCTTTCTTTACTCTTCTTTCAATCTCCCCCATCCCTTTCCCCTGTGCAGGGTAGCATACCCGTTATTCCAAACTGGTTAACATCCCTGTCTTTCCTCTCTCCCGTTTTCCTTTCCTTCTTTCTGTCTACCAGTTGGAAACACGGCTCAGCGCCATCTCATAGGACTCGGGTAGCAACGCGCACGTCTAGACACTCGCAGGACGGTGGGACAGCCGCCAGCCGCCTGTGCCTTGTCAATGCGCACCGCTGTTTCCCGCCAAATTTGAGAGTTGAAATCCTTGGCGTAAACAAAGGCGATGTAGCCACTTTCCTTTCACTCCTACGCTGCAAGAAGCGCAGTGCAATGTCAAACCTACAGCATTAGGACTGCAGTTCGAAAAACCTGCAGCTGCCGCGGAAGCTCTCGCATGCTTTTCGCCGAAGGAATAAAGAGAGAAAGAAGTGAAAGGTGAGACCATGCGTGAGACTAAAACGTTTTAGCAAGATACCTGCAGGTGCTCGAGCCGCGCGGGGCCAACACACGCGCTGGCTGGGGAGCGGGGCGCCAAAGGGGAGGGCGCGCTCGATTCCCACAGGCTACGCAATCAGGAAAATGTGCAACTCCGCGTGTCTCATAGCCGCGTTTCGTCGTTGCAAGTGCGAGCAGAGCAAGGACAGCCGTGCAAAATATATCTTACACTGTGGCGCGCGCACCAAGAGTCGCGACGCTTCAAATGAAAAACAAAGAACGAAAGGCTAAGAGATATGGAACAACATGTTCACAGCCTTTGTTTACCTCTAAGCCAGAAAAACTTGTAATTTATTCCTCCGCATAAAACTGAAAGAAATAGCATTGTGGGGTGCGAACACATCTACTGCAACAAGTCTCGCTAGCCTCCACAGCGTCGACTGCTTTGTGTGGAACGGAGCATAGTCTGCACAGAGCAAGAGGGAACTGGCTAAGAACGACCGAGCGAAGACGGGTTGTGTTGGAGCCAAGTGCGACAGACAACGGGCAGCTGAATCACCGCTACTGTCATCCTTCAAGACAAGCGTAGATAGTGCGCTGCTAATTGTGCTTAACCAGCCGAGTACTCACAAATACATTGTGTTGAACGACTGAACAAAGAAAGCAACCACGTTTATTCTCAGAGCCTGCTCAGCGCCGAGTCGATCCACCTGCGGTTGGGTATGACCCCGCTCCAGACGGTGCCGGTACCCATTCCGCACAGGGCGCTGGTCATGGTCACCGTGGTGCCTTGGCTTGTCATACCCACCAGCGTCCAGTTGGAGGAGCGGTTCAGGCGGCACACCAAGGGACCGCCGCTGTCCCCCTGCAACGTAACAACAAGACCGCGTGTTTGGCTTTGTCGTCAATTTTCGTGCAGCGCGCTTTCGATGCCGAATTTCCAGACGCGTCATTTGGTAAAATGCTTTCTTTCTCACCTTGGCTGCTTTTCTTCTTTTCTTAGTCGGGGAAAAAAATTGTGCCATTCGGGCAGTTAAGTCGTTACTTGCGGCGGGAGAAATTGGCTTAAATAGCTTTTTTTTATTATTGACTGTATGGCGCACGTTCTACCTGCGAAAATCAAACCAAGCAAGTCGATTAAGCTATTGCGGGGAAAATAAAATTGTATCTCACTGTTATGTTTTGCCGCTCATAAGTCGATCGTGCAGAAGGGACGGCGTGGCACTGTACGTTGTACAAAGCTTCTTTCTCGGCTTTCTCTCTGCATGGTCTTTGGCTGTGCAATTATCAATGGAAGGCAAACGGCTTCCTTTGAGCAGCTTGTCTTCCCCGCTGGCCCTCAGGGGTTGCGGTTAAGCGACGTCCCCTTCTCAGAGGCCGGCTTGGAAAGAGCGACCCGAACGCGTGGGAAGATGAGGCGGGCAAACATCTCCTGCTTTGCGCCGTCGCTCGAGGGGACAATTTAACGACCGACATGTGCTTTCGCAGCAATGCAAGGTCCGAATGCGAGGGAGGCAAGGACACGCAAACGCCTTTTGTTTCCCGGAACCGTTTAACGACCTGCCCCGTGGGTTCAACTCGATGAGTGTGGGAAAATGGCGTGAATGCACCAGGGCTACAATACCGATGTATTTCGACCGTGAGAATCCCTGAAAGCGTGAGATAAGGAGAGGGAGAGCCATGATGGGAAAGAGTGCCAAAACGCCTGTCTACACTGTAAAGACACTGCTGTCGAGATTAGTGACAGCCCAGTAGGGAGTGGCTTAATCTGAGGATAAACAGATTGGATAAGGGAATGTTGAGGCGGACCACCAGTGGCCACCTCCCCTTTTCTTTGTTTATCGCAGGGTACCTAAGACTGGACGGAATTCGTTTCCCTTCAGTCTAGGCTGTAATCACTTAACTGATCGATCAGTTCTTCGTATGTAGTAACAGTGTTCTAGGCTCTAACTTAAGAAAAGTTAAGTAGAAGAGTAACACGCTGTTGATGTCTATGTTATCATCAGTGTGCTTCGGCAAGCTATACATATGACTGTAAATATTTCGCTGCAATATACTTTCAAGTTTTTATTACCTCCAATCAGCCTCCTGCTTCATTGACGTCGATCATATCCTTGATGGGACTTCAATCCACATCAAGGAGAAAACGAACAAGGAAAAACATAACTCTCACCTTGTGTTATTTATTTGAATACCAATCGACTAGCCCAAGAACAAATTATTTCGAGCAGCGAAGTCATGCTTGCTTAGTGCAAGACTAGCGTGCCACATATATTCTTTCCCAAACTCGGCTCATTCATGCTTCTCCTGCTGCTCTATATGTGTGAAGAAAAAAACATTAGGGTCCTTAGAATTACTTATCTATGTATTTTCTAGTAAAGGAACACACCACCTAATACTTACGTTTTGATGTTGTACCTCAGATATGCATAATATTTGCTTTTTGATCGACAATGTTCACAAGTATGAACGGCCGTACCAGTTCAAGATGGCTGGGCGTTCAGAAAGAGGTTAAACTTTAGCCGGGTGGCTGAATCGGGTGACAGACGGACAGACAGACAGACAGACCAAAGTTTCTGCGTTTAGGTTCCCCAAGAAAGACTATCGTTTTAAAAAAAAGAATAATCCCGCACTGCGGCTTTCGGGAAACTTATGCCTGGTGTAGAAACACCATGCCAGATGTATGGAAACCATGTATGGCCAGCCGAGAAGCGAACAAAATAAATTGGGGCAGCTACGCGCTAGTGGTACGAAGACTGAGGAAGCAGAGCGGAGCTCACCTCCTCCTTTCCCACCAACAGCTATACAAGACTATGCTATGCTTTACCCTCCTCCTTTCCCGCACTATAGGCTACACATGGCCATGCTCGCTGTTTCTTTTTTTGTGTCTCTTTCTTTCTTTCTCTCTCTCCGTTTACTTCTTTCTCTTGTAGCGAAGCGTTGGAAGACTATGTAATGGGTCGCCCTCTCGGGCGCTCTCTAGTGGGTCGTCCCCTTCGGCTCTTCTCTGCACGCTCCTCGCGCTCAGAGTCCGCGCTCTGTCTTGACTGTCGCCGTTGTGCTTCGTCGACTAGTGCCGTCAATAAACGCCTTTATAATTTGGTGGAGAGTGCTGCGCCGTCCAACCAGCTTCGGTCCGTTCGATGCCCCTGGCGCTTCGATCCCGTACCGTGCCCTCTACCATGCCTCAAGACGCCGCCCAGCAAACGCTTCCCCCTGTACCGACACCATGCTCCGGTTCCCCCCGCATCCGCGACCCTCCTATATTCACCGGCGCGGATGGCACTGACGTGGAGGACTGGCTCGCGATATACGAGCGCGTGAGCGTACCCAACAAATGGGACGAGGCAGGAAAGCTGAGCAACCTGGTTTTCTACCTCGCGGGTGTGGCCAGCCTGTGGTACAACAACCACGCAACCGATTTCCTGACGTGGTCTGATTTCAAGACCGCCATCATCAACGTGTTTGGCCGACCTGCCGTACGTAAACTGCAAGCCGACCAGCGTTTACGTGAACGAGCTCAGCAGACCGGTGAGTCGTTTACCAGCTACATCGAAGACGTCCTCGACTTGTGCAAGAAGGCCGACGTAACCATGTCTGAGTCTGACAAGATTCGACACGTTATGAAAGGCATCGACGACGATGCCTTCACCATGCTGCTCGCCAAGAACCCTCGTACCGTGACAGAGGTGATCACGCTCTGTCAAAGCTACGAGGAGCTGCGCCGGCAGCGGTTGCTGACCCGTCGACCTCCATCACGCGACGCCGACCTCGCTGGCTTGTCGGCCATTTCTGATCACTCGGGCTTGCTCGCCGAGGTCAAGTCATTTGTACGCGAGGAAATTGCCCGCCAGCTTTCTCTACTGACCTTGCCTCAGTCGCAGCATGTTGAACAGCCGTCGACCACACTGCTGCCTCCCTTACGCCGCGCTATTCAACAGGAAATCGCGGAGGTCATGCCGGAATATCACCAGCCACCTCCGGCTCTTGCGCCACTCAGTTACGCGCAAGTTGTAGCCAGGCCACCCCCAGCGATCCCCGTGTCTGCCCCACATCCTTACGCCGAAGTCGTCGCCACACCACAGGCCTTCCAGGCGAGTGTGCCGGCTGCGTACGCCGACGTCATTCCTAGGCCACGACTGCAGCCCACCATGCAGTCCTATCAGCCGCCGCCCCGTCCACCGCGTCTTGGGCCATGGATGGGACCCACCCCGGCGAACCGATGGCGCACTTCCGACAACCGCCCATCTGCTTTGCGTGCGGTTGCGCCGGTCACGTCGCCCGCTATTGTAATCGCGTGCAGTCGCCTCCAGTCGCCTCAACCATGCCAAGCCAGTCGAGCCGCCCGTATTACGATTCACCGCAGCCTATGTCACCGCCGTCTCGCCCAGCGCCCTCTACCCGCCGTTCACCGTCACCACGACGCCGCTCACTGTCCCCGATGCGGCCACGTCTGGTCCCACGCGACCAGGAAAACTAGTCGTCGCAGTCCACGAGGCAAGGGCTGCGACGCGATCGAACTGTGAAAGCCCTCAGCGAAGCCCATCGAACGTGATAGACGTGTTTGTAGACGGTGTTCGTGCATCTGCCCTTATCGACACTGGAGCCGCTGTATCCGTTATGGACGCAAAGCT